>NW_026946975.1:0-137258 GCF_030014385.1 Trichomycterus rosablanca | reverse complement strand
AAAACCGGAGTGGAATAAGCACTTTGTTGTGCTGTAGATTCGTGCCATGTTCAGGGTGTGTGTGTGTGTGTGTGTGTGTGTGTGTATGTGTGTTTGTGTGTGTGTAGGATCTGGGTATTGCAGGCCGATTCAGAGGAGAATAGAGAGGCTTGGATAAGAACCATTCAGAACATGGTTGCTAACACCGATGGTGACAGAACAGACGACTCCATCACTTCCCAATCAGATGAGGTGGTGGATTTGAGCCCAAAACAGGAAGGATCCAGTAGCTCCTCTGAATCACGAGGATCCCAACACACAGAGAGAGACTCGCTACGTCCACCATCCACTTCTGGAACCTCAGGTGGGTTTGAAACTCCAGTCTAACAAGAACACTCGATTCCATCAAGTATAAAGCAAACCAGTTTCAAATGGCCAAAATTAACATTTGAATGGATGCAGACACATTCCATTTCAACTTTCCTACTCTTTCTGATTGATAACTGCTCCGTCCCAAACTCGTACCCTTGACCATCCACTTCTGACCTTGCCTCTGTACAGCTGAGCTGAGTCTTGGTGAAATTGTGCTGGAATCAGCTGCTGTGTTGGATTCCCTCTCTGATGCTTCTCTAGCGAGCAGTGGTAAGTACACACTACAGCAAGTCGACTAAAGAACTATTTTTTTAGTCAGAGCTAAATTTACTAGGTGAAAGGTTTTGAGTGAATGAGTGCAGTGGTTTAGAAAATAATCCAGTTCAGGTTTGATTTAGAACAATTTTCTAGGAAAGATTCCCTCTGTGACTGTTTGAAAGTCGATGTAAAACGCTGATACTAACACAAAACACGTCTTTTAAGTCGAGAGCGTTGAAGGTACAGTTGGAGGGACCTCACACATCGAAGAGAGCCCGGTGGAACTGAGCACCAGCACTTCCTGCAGCGACTCCATACACACAGGTCAGCCAGAGCTTTACTGAACCATTCAATGATATTGTGAACTGGTATGATTTCATGATAAAACATTTGTAACGTATGACTCTGTAAAGCTCTGTACACTTGTTGTACATCTGATGTGTTAGAGATCATTTACTAACAGTGATTAAATGACATTTGTGTGAACAACAGCTGGTGAGAAGAGCACGACTACAGGAAAGCACTCGGTCCAGAGAGGCAGCGCTCCTTCCAAAGGTCTGTCCAGCCTCACACCTTTCATAGAACAAATATTTTCTAGAGCTTAAATCATGCTGCTCGTGAGTTTTTTATTGAGTTTTTTACTTTTACTGAGAAGTTTCTATCAGATTAACAACACGTCCTGTTTTACAGAGTGCTTCGATAGCCTGTACGGAGTCGGAAAGCTTCTGGGGAAAGGAGGCTGCGGTTCTGTGTTTGCAGGACTTCGTAAGACAGATGGAAAACAGGTGAGATATTTACTCGGCTCTGCTCAGAGTGACACGAGAATTGCCGATCATTACAAAGCTGCTTTGATCTTAAGATCCACAATGACTACGCATGTCATCAAACTTGTAGTTAAAAAGCGAATGGCCCTTTTGGTTACTGTTGGCCAAAAGTACGTTCCCGTAATATTCGTTCCTGATTTTAATCGTTTTGTTTTGCATGTTTTAATAGGTTGCTATTAAGATTGTGCTGAAGAGTGGCTGTGACAGATTCATCACCATTGTAAGTAACATTTGTTTCACTTGTGAAATATTGCAAAGATGCAACAGCCATATAAAAAAAAAAACCTTATCTTATAAATGACATGATGCATTAAAATGCAAAATAGCATCGAATGTAACCGCCACTCTGCCTATTGACTATCGATTCCAACCCCATGCTAACCATGTCTGATCAAATGTTAGCCTGGTGAGAAGAACGGTCTCCCTGTAGAGGTGGCATTGATGCTGATGGTGTCCGAGCCATCTCGCTGCGAACACGTCCTGGAGCTCCTGGAATGGTTCGACATGCCCGAGTGCTACGTCTTGATCCTGGAGCGACCCGCCCGCTGCATGGACCTCTTCGAATACCGCAGGAACGGCTCACTTCCCGAACGTCTGGCTCAGGTCATCATGTGGCAGGTGGTTCTCGCCGCCCGTCATTGCCGTGATCGCGGCGTTCTCCATCGGGATATCAAGGAGCAGAACCTTCTGGTCAGTTTCGACACGTTAGAGGTCAAGCTCATAGACTTTGGCTGTGGGGACTTGCTGAAGTCGACCCCCTACAGACGTTTTGCAGGTAATTGTACCTCGGAGGTCAGTAGCTATGAAACACAGATGACAGCGATCGCATAGGAAAGCCGTGTGTGTGAACCGTTTCTCGCACTTTTATTCAGGCACCATACTATACGCCCCACCTGAATGGATCGAGGAAGGTAAGTATCATGGTTGCGCTGCAACGTTGTGGAGCCTGGGCGTCCTTTTGTTTGTTCTAGTGTGTGGAGAGCTGCCATTCTGGAATGAGAGGGAGATCGCTGCTGGACATCTGATCTTCAAAGCTGGTGTGTCTAAAAGTAAGAAAATGCAGAAACATAAGAAGCATGTCTCTTATCGTTTTTTTTTTAAAGTGATATTATATAGTTTCTATTACAATGTTGTAACGACCCGATCACTGCACGCACAGCCTGCCGTCATCTGATAAGACGCTGCCTGGCCAAGGAGCACAACTGGTTTTCAGAGATTCTTAGGAACTAAGTCCAGGTCAGTCAGAACACATAAGGATAGACCTAAATGGATTTAGCTAAGAGTCTGTGTTAGCATATAGGCCAGATCACATGTTGCAATGAATCATCGTTGCATTTTGCTAATAACATTAAAGACACTAGGTTAGTAATTGGTGTGTAAAGAACTTTTAACCAAATACAATCATACATTTTTTATAGCTATAACAACAATTCCTCATGTCAAACTGTTTTTTTCTCTTTTCTTTACTCTACAGGCACCTGTATGGGTTTGTAGCAGATAAATCATGGGTGAGCATATCGGAGACTAAGCAATGACTAAATGTGTATGAACAAAACCGTCCACGCTTTCATGTAATGTCAAAGTAATCTGAGAGCATGAACACCAGAAAACAAACAGGAGTGATTTGGAGATCAGCAACATTTTGTAGATCAGCTTGACGAGTCAGTCGACTGAATAATACTGAAGTTTTTCAAGCTGCTTCCCAGCATGGAGCGATCGACCGAATTATTCTGCACGTGGGCAGAAGTGACATCCGCAGAGAGGAGTCAGAAATCTTAAAGAACAACTTCACTGAACTGTTTAATACACTTTAGAAGCTGACTGCTCAGAAGTTCATCAGTGGGCCTCTCCCAGCCCGAGGATCTAATATGTTTTCACGGCTATTCAACCTCAACACGTGGCTAAGCAGAACCTGCAGTTTGAAAGGTATGGATTATATTGACCATTTTAATCTATTCTGGGGGCGCAGAGAATTTTTTTACCCAGATGGCACCCACCTAAGCAAGACTGGAGTGAAGGCACTAAAGGACAACCTCCATTTTGCTCTTCGCCACCCATCTGCTTCTTGGACTGACTCGACACAATACGTGCATCCTCAACCTCCCTCACCTGCCTTCAACCAAGAAGGACCATCAAACATACAATCCCCATCACTGGAGAACACAGCTCAGGCTGAGTTTCTGACTCTTGATGAAAGCTATTACGACCTTCATCATCAGGCAGTGACACAGCAGTCAACAGCAGAGACATCACAGTCATCCTCCAACTTCTCTCTCTCAACAACATCACCTCCACATATGGATTTCACAGAGAAAATGGAGAAACTGGTGTGTGTTGGGACTAAATTCTCACACTCCATCTCAGCCAGTCCACAGGTTTCACCCAAAAAGCCCAGGGCACCAACCAGTCTAACCTCTTACCTGTACCACGACAACCTCGGGCTGCCCCAGGGGCTCCTGTGGTTCCTTTAAAGCTAGCTCTGCTTAATATTAGATCTCTAGCCAACAAATCATTTTTAGTGAATGACATAATTCTATACTACAGTTTAGATTTTCTGTTTCTAACTGAAACATGGTTAGCAGAAGGCAGCAGTGCCACTGTTCTTAACGAAACAGCACCAGCAAACTTCAGTTCTATGAATGTGTGTCGAAGTGTTAGGAAAGGTGAAGGAGTAGCTGCCTTATTTAAAGATGTATTCCAGTGCAAAGAGACTGTGCTTGGCAATTTTATGTCTTTTGAATACCTCTGTTTTATTTTGAAGGGTACTCCCAAAATTTTATTTTTAACCATTTATAAAACTCCAAGGTACTCTGCACATTTTATAGATGAATTTACTGAATTACTGTCAGTTATCTCCACTGAGTACAGCTTTTTCATCATAACTGGGGATTTTAACATCCACTTAGATAATAACAAGGACAATAACACCAAAGAACTTTTTGGACTTTTTGACACGTTTGGTCTATTGCAACATGTGAAAGGGCCTACACATACTCGAGGGCACACTCTGGATCTAGTTATTACTAAAGGTCTTAACATTTCTTCTGTTATGGTCAATGACTTAGCCCTCTCTGATCATTTTTGTGTCTTCTTTGAAATGCTGATCACTCCAGATGCTCAAACTAGCTCTGTTTCTGTTAAGAAAAGGTGCATAAATGAAAGTACTAGTTCTCAGTTTATGGAGGCCATAGCTATATCACCAACTTTAATTGCAGAGTCAGTTGATGAACTCCTGGATAACTTTAACGTGAAAATATTGACTGTCATGGATGTGGTTGCCCCGGTAAAAGTCATGAAAACGTTGAGCAAACAGAAAGCACCATGGCGTAACACAATGATGGTAATAGCTCTGAAAAGAGAATGCAGGAGAGCTGAACGTAAGTGGAGGAAAACTAAACTTCAAATCCACTATGATCTCTATAAGCAAAGCCTTTGTAGTTTTAACTCGGAGTTAGGCAGGGCTAGACAGCTGCACTTCTCTAAGATCATTAACAGGAACATCAACAACACCCGCACTCTATTCAACGTGGTCGACAAGCTTACAAATCCTCCAAAACAGATCACACCAGAACTTCTGTCCACAGAGAAATGTAATGAATTTGCTCATTTCTTCTGTGAAAAAATCAAAACTATTAGACTGACCATCAACGCCACTCAGTCAAACGATGAAACCATGCCGCCCCTACAGACACCTAGAAATAACATGACTATTATGTCACAATTTAATACAATAGACCAAAAACTCTGGAGAAAACAGTTCAGCTGTTCGGTTACCTTATGCCTTTTTTTTTGTCTCTCTAACTCCTTGTGTATAGTTCTCTGTACCCCAGATCCAACAATGCAGGTTATGTCAAGGTGACAAAGACTTGTCAGAGCGGAAAGAAGTGGCTGATGCTGGCACCAGCCGACACTGAGCCTTGCAGTTTCCCATATGGTCTATCGGTCAGTATTCCTGGTTTTTACCCAGGCGGCCTGGGTTCGACTCCTGGTATGGGAATTGGACTTGAGCAAAACTTTGCCTATTACTTCTTCGGCGCCTTGTTGCTGTAGCTCAAGCACATTGTTCTGTTGGAACTATGACTGCAGTCTATCAGGGGGCAGCCGACGTGAGCCACCAGTGGCAGACTGCTGGTAAGCCGTGATCGTATAGTGGTTAGTACTCTGCGTTGTGGCCGCAGCAACCCCGGTTCGAATCCGGGTCACGGCACTGTCTTTTTGTATGCCGTGCTTCGAAGGTTTCTATTCTCTCTCTTTTTTTGTCTCTCTAACTCCTTGTGTATGGTTCTCTGTACCCCAGATCCAACAATGCAGGTCTTGTCAAGGTGACAAAGACTTGGCAGAGCGGAATGAAGTGGCTGATTCTGGCGTCAGCCAGTGCTGAGCCTTGCAGTTTCCCATATGGTCTAGCGGTCAGGATTCCTAGTTTGATGGCTGCTATTGATATAACTGAAATGATATTATTGTTATCTTTTTTATTTACTTTTTGAAGTTTAAAAAAAAAAAAAGGCTCACAGTGATCATTACCAGGATAAAACAGGCAGTGAATGAATGAATGTATTTCATAATAAGAAACAATAAGAACATCATACCACCAGTGGTGGCAGTGTGATTGTGATATTGATATTGTGATTTGATATTTGAATGACTTCATGGGAGTCTTAATGGACTGAACCAGGAATAATCTGTTGATGCATGCTCAATAATCCAGGTACACAAATCCACAAAGTTGAATCAGTTCATCTGGACACAAGTTTGTTGTAGAGATACGTTTCGCCACTCAATCCGAGTGACTTCTTCAGTCTGAGCTGGTGATTTAACATCAGATGCAGACAGAGCAGGATCACACCTAAGAGCCTGCAACTCAGATCTTCTGTCAAGGGTCACCGAGCTAGCAAGATCATTCAGAAGGCACAGAACCAGCTACTGAATGAACGGGTGAGACAAACTAACTTCACAATCGATGTCTTGAAAACTAGAGAGGAGCAGATCGTACAAAGACTTACATCAGGTCTAGATGAGCCCACTCTCCAACAGGTGATTAACTTCACGCAGAAGGCTCGTCTAGAACAACATGAAAAGTCAAAAACCAGGCAGCGAAAAAAGTTTGACTTGCTTGCTGCAGGACAGAAACACCAACAGACCATGGATGGCCGAAAGAGGAATGAAGGGCAAACACACACTGGTGATGTGGACAAGCGGGTGAAGAACTTGTCAGACAGACAACTCACACAAGCGAAAAAAGACATCTTGGCTAAGGGGTTGAATTTCGCTGTTACACTGAAGCAAGTCCCACTAGCGGAACTGATCACAGCCACAGAATCAGCAATCCGCAACAACAACATCTCCGATCTGGAAGCGGAACAGTTTCGGATGAAAGTGTCAGCTTGCCTTAGTAATGCAAAGCCACCTCCATCCAACATCAGCAGAGACGAGAGGTATGCACTTACTACACATAGTAAGGACAATAACATCATCATACTTCCTGCTGACAAGGGTAGATGTACTGTTCTGTTAAACCAGATAGACTATCATGAGAAAGTGATGTTGTTACTTAGTGACACTAACACTTATGAACTGCTAAAACGAGATCCAGGTAGTAGCTACAAGAAAAAGGTGATAGATTGTCTGAAAGTATGATGTTACATCCATTTTCACGTGCATTCCGGTTGCTGAGGCAGTGGAGGTGGTCCGTAGGAAACTACAAGTCGACCCCACCCTGAGCAAGAGGACCACCCTTACCACGGACCAGGTGTGCACACTTTTAGAACTGTGTCTTCAGTCCACCTACTTCTCGTACAGAGGACAGTTCTACAAACAGAAACATGGATGTGCTATGGGGTCCCTCGTCTCACCTATTGTTGCAAACCTGTACATGGAGGAAGTGGAAAAGAAGGCACTAAGGTCCTACTAAGGGACACCACTGAGTCACTGGTTCAGATATGTGGACGACACCTGGGTTAAAATAAAATCCGAGGAAGTACCAAATTTCACGGACCACATCAACTTGGTGGACAAACACATCAAGTTCACAAGGGAGGATGCAAGCAACAACAGTTTAGCCTTCTTAGACTGTGAAATTGCTATTCAAGATGGGGGATGTTTGAAAGTAGATGTGTATCGCAAACCAACACACACGGACCAGTACTTAAGGTTTGACTCCCATGATCCATTGGAGCACAAACTAGGAGTCATCAGGACGCTGCACCAGCGAACGAACAGCATCCCCACAGACACTACGGCCAAGGATAGAGAGAAATCTCATGTCAAGAAGGCCCTGGGTGAATGTGTTTATCCCAACTGGGCATTCGTAAAAGCGGGAAAAATGCCCAAACACAGCTCCAGTGGATCGAAGGGAGGAGAAGGACAACCGGGGTCTAAGCGCAAACCAGTGGTGATTCCGTATGTGGCGGGAGTATCGGAACAATTGAGACGGATATTCTCCAAACACCGTGTTTCAGTTGCTTTCAAACCCCAGAACACGGTACGCCAGAAATTAGTTCACCCTAAGGACCGGGTTCCTTGACACAAACAGAGTAAAGTAGTGTATGCTGTTAGGAACTGTTGTTGCCGGGAACTGTACATCGGGGAAACTAAACAGCCACTGGCTACACGGATGGCCCAACATAGAAGATCAACCTCTTCTGGCCAGGACTCCGCGATTTACACCCACCTGCAAGCCAGCGGCCACTCATTTAATGATGACGATGTGCAGATCCTTGACAAGGAGGAACGCTGGTTTGAACGGGGAGTCAAAGAGGCCATCTATGTGAAGAGGGAACGACCATCTCTGAACCGGGGAGGGGGCCTGAGAGTACATCTCTGACCATCTTACAACGCCGTAATAGGAGCTATACCCCAATCATAGTGAAAGACACACATGACCATTGTAATTAATGGTCATTGTGATTTGCATATGGACCTGATCACCGGTTCCATTGTTATGCAATGGGCGGTGATCGGTCGTTATGCAAATCGGCTGCATATAAGGTTGGGGTATTCACCACCAGCTCAGACTGAAGAAGTCACTCGGATTAAGTGGCGAAACGTATCTCTACAACAAACTTGTGTCCAGATGAACTGATTCAACTTTGTGGAACCAGGAATAATGAACCACTGCCTTGATTCTCAGTGCTGAGAATCATCCACTATCTAAATAATACCTGCTCTGTGGTGGTCCTGTGGGGGTCCTGACCATTGAAGAACAGAGTGAGCAGTCTAGAGTCAGTAATTGTAGAACTACAAAGTGCTTCTATATGGTGAGTGGAGCTGATAAAATGGACAGTGAGTGTAGAAACAAGGAGGTGGTTTTAATGTTATGGTTGATTAGTGTAAACTCACACTGCTGTATGTGCTTGCATGACTGTAGGACGAGTTCTCAGTGCATTACCGTAATATCCATAAAATGTGTCCTTGCGATTTTAGTGCAGAAAAGTTTGTGTAGAGACTGCAGCAGCGGATACTGTGTTTGTTTAGAAATTGTGGTCATACTTTTTTCAACAAGGTAAGTTTATTAAAATAAACGTTTTTTGTATATTAGCTTCTGGATATCTTCGGATACTACGGACGAAACTGTGTTGTACTGCTATGATGATACGACTATGTTCCAAACCCTTTTAGACTCTTCCACCACCGTTAGCGCTTCTTTCAGTTAGTTTAGCACTTTAAATATATTATCCACAGTATCGCTTACTTTTACAAACCCAATTTCAAGGTTTAGACAGAAGGGAAAATGTCAATGTAAATAGACAGCAGTTTGTAAAAGATGTTATTTATATTGTAGCATACAAACATACATCGCTCCAAAATATGAATGAACGCTTCAACCAGGGTTGCCAGATTTCGCATCTCAAAGTCCGCCAAAATGCATGGAAAACCGCCCAACATACTCAGGAAAAACAGCCGATAATCAGCGCTTAAACAATATTAAACCAGTTAAACATGATCTATTACTGCTGATATCTCACAAATCAGTGATTATAAATGATGAATGGCATTTGAAATAATAAAAAACTAAGACTAAGAAGTCTTAAGAAGTGTTTCTTTAGGGTTTTTTGTGTTCTTGCTAGAACTGTTTCTACTTGAAGAACTATTTAGTATAATTCAAGGTTCTTTGCTAACTCAATTAGATTTTTATGGATTTTTGCCACATATAAATGCACATAACATAAAATTCTCCTCCTGAGATGTTTTTCTTTGTGTGTGTAAGCAGCAACATACTTCACCTAAAACTTTATATAATCGCCTTCAAGAGAGCCGAAACAGAAATAAAAACATTTTATATTAATTGAAGTTTTACAGGACAACGTATGTTAAAGTTTGTAATTTAAGTCACATGTTTGTGAGGATTAAAGCTGGTTGCAGAGCTCGGATAGCTCAGTCGGTTGAACGTCAGACTTTTAATCTGAGGGTCCAGGGTTCAAGTCCCTGTTCGGGCGAGTTGCTTCTTACTGCATTAAGTAAGCGGTAATGTCCCGTACTACATGGTTTATTTAGAATGATGAAGAATTTGTACTTTGTGAGATATTTCTGAGTAAAATAGCATGTACTTGATAAGCTTGAAATAATAGCACACTGCATGCAACATGTTCTCCACACCAACTAGTTATTTTAAACAGACTGTAGTAATTAGAGGACAGTTTAAATCTATATTTATGTGCAGCCTAATAATGCACTGAGTTTTAGATATTAATACCCACATATTTTATGCTGAATTACATGCATTATAATTTCAGTTGTTGCTTCACAGAGCCGCTTTGTTATTGCACTGCACTAAACAGTTGGTATATCCTGCACTATTTTGGCCCCTAATGCAGCATCAACCCTTAAGTCAGTTTGTACGAACTGCTGAATCTTTTCACATTATTATGTATGTTAGAGGGTTAAAGACATAAATTTGTATAAAGCATTAGCAGTCAGAAGTGGGATTTAAACCCACGCCTCAATGAGAGACTGTGACCTGAATGCATCACGTTAGACCGCATCCTGACTAGCTTGGGTACCATCGACACCACCCTCGCCCCACACAGACTAATATTTGTACGAACTTTTCACATTATTATGTATAGTAAATGTACTGACTGTAACCCATTTGCTGCACTGTACACTTTGTCACTAGGCTGTAAACCATATATCAATAGAAAGGGAGCCCCATATGAGATCTCCAACTGACCAAATAATGTTTTTTGGGTGGACCATTGTTAGCACTGTAACGGCACTTGCATGTTAGCATGTGTTTTCTCTGGTATGAGTGTATTAGGTACAGCCTTCTTGTTGGGTTTTTAACTGACTGGATTATTTATTAAGATTATTATTATTTTTTAAGAACTCAAACCCTGTTGTGCTCGTTGTTTGCCTATTAGTTCCTCGTTGCCTTGTTGCTGTAGCTCAAGCAGCTTGTTCTGTTGGAACTGTGACTGCAGTCTATCAGGGAGCAGTGGCTGACTGCTGGAAAGCAATGCTCATATACAGTAGTGGTTAGTACTCTGCATTGTGGCCGCAGCAACCCAGTTTCGAATCCAAGTCACGGCACTGTCTTTTTCTATGCTGTGCTTCGAAGGTTTCTATTCTCTCCTCGGACAAGAGACCGAAATGAGGCTGGAGCTTCAGGAAAGTCGAACTGTAGTCAAATGGGCCAGTGGCGCAATGGATAACGCGTCTGACTACGGATCAGAAGATTCTAGGTTCGACTCCTGGCTGGCTCGGTTACCTCATGCCTTTTTTTTGTCTCTCTAACTACTTGTGTATGGAGCACCAACAATGCATCCAACAATGGAGGTCTTGTCAAAGTGAAAAAGACTTGTCAGAGCGGAAAGAAGTGGCTGATGCTGTTGGAACTATGACTGCAGTCTATCAGGGAGCAGCCGACATGAGCCACCAGTGGCAGACTGCTGGGAAGTCGTGATCGTATAGTGGTTAGTACTCTGCGTTGTGGCCGCAGCAACCCCGGTTCGAATCCGGGTCACGGCACTGTCTTTTTGTATGCCGTACTTCGAAGGTTTCTATTCTCTCTCTTTTTTGTCTCTTTAACTCCTTGTGTATGGTTCTCTGTACCCCAGATCCAACAATGCAGGTCTTGTCAAGGTGACAAAGACTTGGCAGAGCGGAATGAAGTGGCTGATTCTGGCGTCAGCCGGTACTGAGCCTTGCAGTTTCCCATATGGTCTAGCGGTCAGGATTCCTGATTTTTACCCAGGTTTTTGACTTCCGGTTTGGGAATTGGCCTTAATGTTTGGACTCGAGCAAAACTCTATATTCGTTCCTCGGCGCCTTGTTGCTGTAGCTCAAGCAGCTTGCAGTTCAAATCTTAGGCCATGTGGGGGTGTTGAGGAAAATTGGCATTGTTAACGTGCAAGCAAGTCAGGATGGCCAAGCAATCGTTCAGCTCGCAGTCTCCCCTGGAGCCGTGGGTTCAAATTCCCCTTCTGACAGCTCATGCTTTATACCTTCAAATCGGGAACAAAGATGCAGCATCAACCCTTAAGTCCGTCTGTCAGTGGTACAAAGACAGTTATGCAGCATTAACACTCTGCTCTGTCAGTACATTACAATTTGCAAAGGGTAAAGGCGGTTCAAAGTAGGGGGAATTAGCTCAAATGGTAGAGCGCTCGCTTAGCATGTGAGAGGTAGCGGTATCGATGCCCGCATTCTCCAGTGCAGAAACATTGTGATCATTTAAGGCATCACGTAATATGAAACTTGTAGCGTCAATGCTCACTGAAACGCAGCATCAAAATTTACCATCTTACAATGATGCTCTGTTTTCACTCAAATCATTTTTGATTTTTAAATTGCCAAACGCAATAACTTGTAATTTTTCAATTTTGATGAATGTTTTTGGTTAAAGCAGCGGTACGTGACATTTTGTTGGTTTTTCATCTGGTGAACTGTTTTGTAAAAGATGAACAGCTGAAACTCACGACATCCTGTTTAAATGCAGCATCAACCCTTAAGTCAGTCTGTCAGTGGTACAAAGACAGTTATTATTTTTTTCAGTTCGTCCTAAAAGCTGGGATGAACATTTTAAATAAACTGAGTCTGTGATGATATAAAAGCACCACATAATATAGAAAAGAGTATGTGAGATTAAACACGTTGCACTCCTACTTAATGCAGCATCAATGCTCTGTTAATCCATTAAAATTTACAAAGGGTAAAGGATAGTTTTTGTAATAGAAAACTAAGACTAACTAGGACTAAGATTTGTATGAACTGTTATATCTTTTCATATTATTATGTATGGTAGTGGGTTAATGACATAAATTTATATCAAGTATGTGCTGTCAGAAGTGGGATTCGAACCCACGCCTCCAGGGAAGACAGCAAGCTGAACGCAGCGCCTTAGACCGCTCGGCCATCCTGACAAGCCAGGATATGATTAATACCACCCTCACCCCACTTGGACTAAGATTTGTCTGTAATAATCTGTAACACATTTGCTGCACTGTACACTTCGTCACTACGCTGTAAATCATATATCAATAGAAAGGGAGCCCCATATGAGCACTTCAACTGACCAAATAATGTTTTGGGTGGACCATTCTTAGCACTGTAACGGCACTAGCGTGTTAGGGTGTGTTTTCTCTGGTATGAGTATATTAGGTACAGCCTTCTTGTTGGCTTTTTAACTGACTGGATTATTTGTTACGAACTCAAACCCGGTTTGTGCTTCTTGTAGGCTATTCAATCGTCCACAAGATTGAATAATATGAATACAGTTAATATTGTATTATATAATAGAATGACTATAAAGCTGAGTCTGAGCTTAAACACTTGCACCCTGACTTTATAACGCTCTGTTAGTACATTAGTAAAGGTGGGGTCTTCGTAAGGGGAATTAACTCAAATTGTAGAGCGCTCGCTTAGCATGCGAGAGGTAGTGGGATCGATGCCCGCATTCTCCAGTGCAGAAACATTATGATCATTTGGCAGCAACTCGGAATCTGAAATGATCAAATTAAGGCGAAATTCGTTGCAGCATCAATCTTTAGGCCAGTCTGTCAGTGTTACCATGTCATTAACGCCCTATTTACTCTTAAACAGTTTTATTTACATACCTTTTTTGTTTTGTTTTGACAGAAACACATGAACTTATAATGCTACAATATTAAAATGCATCAGAGTTTTATTTCTTAGTTTGATCACTGCTATTGATATAACTGAAATGATATTATTGTTATCTTTTTTTATTTAGTTTTTGAAGTTTTTTTGAAAAAAAGACTCACGGTGATCATTACCAGGATAAAACAGGCAGTGAATGAATGAATGTATTCCATAATAAGAAACAATAAGAACATCCATCATACCACCAGGTGGTGGAAGTGTGATTGTGTGGGGATGCTTTGACATTTGGGTGACTTCATGGGAGTCTTAATCGATTGAACCAGGAAAAATTAACCACTGCCTTGATTCTCAGTGCTGAGAATCATCCACTATCTAAATAATACCTGCTCTGTGGTGGTCCTGTGGGGGTCCTGACCATTGAAGAACAGAGTGAGCAGTCTAGAGTCAGTAATTGTAGAACTTTTGTGCTTCTATATGGTAAGTGGAGCTGATAAAATGGACAGTGAGTGTAGAAACAAGGAGGTGGTTTTAATGTTATGGCTGATTAGTGTAAACTCACACACTGTTGTATGTGCTTGCATGACTGTAGGACGCGTTTTCAGTGCATTACCGTAATATCCATAAAATGTGTCCTTGCGATTTCAGTGCAGAAAAGTTTGTGTAAAGACTGCAGCAGCGGATACTGTGTTTGTTTAGAAAATGTGGTCATACTTTTTTCAACAAGGTAAGTTTATTAAAATTAAAGTTTTTTGTATATTAGCTTCTGGATATTTTCGGATACTACGGACAAAACTGTGTTGTACTGCTATGATGATACGACTATGTTCCAAACTCTTTTAGACTCTTCCACCACCGTTAGCGCTTCTCTCAGTTAGTTCAGCTCATTAAATATATTATCTACTGTATCGCTTACTTTTACAAACCCAATTTCAAGGTTTAGACAGAAGGGAAAATGTCAATGTAAATAGACAGCAGTTTGTAAAAGATGTTATTTATATTCTAGCATACAAACATACATCGCTCCAAAATATGAATGAACGCTTCAGCCAGGGTTGCCAGATTGCGCATTTCAAATTAAGCCAAAATGCTTGGAAAACCGCCCAACATACTCACGAAAAACAGCCGATAATCAGCGCTTAAACAATATTAAACCAGTTAAACATGACCTACTACTGCTGATATCTCACAAATCAGTGATTATAAATTATTAATGGCATTTGAAATAATGAATGGCATTTGAAACAATGAATGGCATTTGAAATAATAAAAAACTAAGACTAAGAAGTCTTAAGAAGTGTTTCTTTAGGGTTTTTTGTGTTCTTGCTAGAACTGTTTCTACTTGAAGAACCGTTTAGTATAATTCAAGGTTCTTTGCTAACTCAATTTGATTTTTATAGATTTTTTTATTTTGCCACATATAAATGCTGGCCCTCTTCTGGAATCTGTAGTATGGTCCCTTTTGCGTTCCATACAGGGGATTGGGGGTGTCCCGGTGTGTACATGAGGAAAGAGTTCAGTCTGAGTAAAGATGCCTGTCGGCTAAATAGCTACATTGGTGTGGATATTTATTGCAGTAATACAAAACACTACATGGTGTCAGAAGTGGGATCTCTAAAAGAAAATAAAGCAGTGAGCCGTCATGTCTGACACAGAGGACATAAGCACGGGAGGCTCCGCAGCTGCGAGTCACGTTGGAGATACATTTCGCATATGCCCGCCAGAAAAGTTTGACTGCAGAGATATTCAGAACTGGACCAAATGGATCAGACGATTTGAAAGGTACAGAGTTGCATCTAGTTTGGATAAAAGGGATGAGGCGTTCCAAGTGAACACATTGATATATTCTATGGGAGATGAAGCGGAGGATATATTAAATGCGTCAGAGTTACAGGAGGGCGAACGATTAATCTACAGTAAAGTTAAAGAGTGTTTTGACAAACATTTCATAGGCGAACATAATGTTATATTCGAAAGGGCCAGATTTAACATGCGGAAACAAGAGCCAGGGGAAACAGCTGAAAGCTTTATCACAGCAGTCCACAAATTGGCAGAATACTGCAAGTTCGGGACTCTTAGAGATGAACTGATCCGCGATCGCATCGTAGTAGGCATAAGAGACGTCTCCCTTTCCGAAAAGCTACAGTTGGATGCAAAACTGACCTTGACTAAAGCTATAAACTTAGTAAGACAAAGTGAGACTGTGAAACAGCAGCAAATGCTGCTGCGCTGCGCTAGCGTCCACGCACACAAAGAGCCTAGTGAGGATGTGCACGCGCTTTCACCTGCACGTAAGAACGAAGGACGCGCACCACAAAGATCTAAACAGATCACGCCTGGAAATTCGTCTGTGTGCTATAAATGTGGGAGATCGCCACCACACACTTGGAAGAACTGTCCTGCCAAGGAGTCTGAATGCAGGAAATGTCACAGAAGAGGACACTTTGCGGCTGTATGCAGATCTAAGCAGCCTGTGCACGAGATGGCAGAGGAAGAGGAACTCTTTCAGGACAGCCTTTTTCTGGGTGAGGTGAAGTCAGACAATACAGGCTGGTACTCAGATATTAAAATGAATGGGGATGTGGTGTATTTTAAACTTGACACAGGTGCAGCAGTGACAGCCATTCCCACCACACTGTATAGTTACAACAGAGACGGCCCTCTACTGCACACCCCTAAAAGACTGTTTGGCCCCAATAACAACAGGATACCCGTGGTAGGACAGATTCAGAGCAGACTTGAATGTAAGGATAAAAATTCCACTCAACCGGTATTTGTCATTGATAACTTGGCCAGGCCACTACTGGGCTTACCAGCACTCACAGCATTACACCTTGTCGAACGAATTGAGGAAATTAACACGCTGGGTGAGAAAGAGGACTCAGGAATGATCTTCAAAAATACATTCCCAAAGGTGTTTACTGGATTAGGGAGACTCAAGGGTAATTATCACATCCGCCTGAAAGAGAATGCTGTCCCCTATGCTCTGACCACTCCTCGTCGTGTGCCAATCCCCTTAACAAAAAAAGTAAAAGAGGAACTGAAAAGAATGGAAGAAATGTGGGTAATCTCAAAGATAGAAAAACCTACTGAGTGGTGTGCCGGTATGGTTGTTGTCCCAAAACCCAATGGTACAATTAGAATTTGTGTTGACCTCACCAAGCTCAATGAGGGCGTATGCAGAGAAAGGCATATACTACCATCAGTGGACCAGTCATTAGCACAGCTGGATGGCTCACAAGTTTTTACAAAACTTGATGCACGTAGTGGGTTTTGGCAGATACCCTTAGCACAACAGAGTAGAGAGCTCACAACATTTATCACCCCTGTTGGCCGTTTCTGTTTCAATGTCTTACCTTTTGGGATCAACTCAGGTCCAGAGCATTTTCAGAGACGCATGTCCCAGCTCTTAGACGGACTACAAGGGGTTATATGTCATGCAGATGATGTCCTGGTGTGCGGAGAGAATAGGGCAGAACATGATAAGCGACTCACAGCTGTTTTGTCACGACTTCAGGAGGCAGGTCTAACGCTAAACGAAAAATGCACCTTTGCACAGCCTGAGGTTTTGTTTGTGGGACATAAAGTTAGTGCAGCAGGCATTGAGCCTGACCCCGAGAAAATCAGAGCCATCACAGACATGCCCATTCCACAGAACACGGCAGATGTTAGACGTTTCTTAAGGATGGTCACTTATGTGGCAAAATTTATTCCTCAGTTTGCCGATTCTACCAAACCACTCCGGGATCTGCTGGTAAAGGACAATGACTGGACATGGGGTCATATGCAGCACACAGCCTTCGACAGACTCAGAAAGGAGCTAGCATCACCAACAGTGTTGGCTCAATACAGACCACAAGCCAAGACAAAAGTGTCCGCTGATGCATCATCCTTTGGCCTCGGGGCTGTCCTTGTACAGAGGCAGGATAACATAGAGTGGCGTCCAGTCGCCTACATTTCCCGGAGCCTATCTGAAACGGAGCAGCGTTATGCCCAGGTTGAAAAGGAGGCACTGGCTGTCACCTGGGCCTGTGAAAGGTTGAGCTCATACCTAATTGGACTACAATTCACAATAGAGACAGACCATAAACCCCTCATTGTCCTGTTAGGGACAAAAGCATTGGATGACTTGCCTCCCAGAATTCAGCGATTCCGCCTTAGACTGCTCAGGTTTACATACAGCATAGTACACGTACCAGGAAAGGCCCTCATTACAGCAGACACACTGTCCAGGGCTCCAATAAGGCGCCCACTGACATCGGAAGAAGCACAGCTGGAGGGGGAGGTGCAGGTCTTCATTAACACAGTACGTGAAAGTTTACCTGCATCCCCGTCTAAGCTTCAACAGATAGCAGAACACCAGCAGCAGGATGTCATCTGCAGCCAACTAATACTACAGTGCAAGAGAGGGTGGCCACGACAAGAGGAGCTGCCCCAGCTACTAAAACCCTATTGGGTCCACCAAAGTGAGTTACACATGAATGGTAATATCTTGATGAAAGGGCAACGCATTGTCATACCAGAGACATTGCAAAGCGAAATGCTTGCCCGAATACATGAAGGACATATGGGCATAACAAAATGCAGATTGAGGGCTCAACAGTCTGTGTGGTGGTTGGGACTGAGTGCTGAAATCACTAAAATTGTGGCCCAGTGTGAGATTTGTGCTAAGTATCAACGCCTACAACCAGAACCAATGATACCTTCAGAGCTGCCTAAGCGGCCTTGGCAGAAAGTTGGAGCAGAAATGTTTTACTGGGACAATGACTCTTATTTACTGGTAGTAGACTACTATTCTCGATACATTGAAATAATAAAGACCCCAATAACCACATCAGCGGGGGTCATCAATGCCCTGAAATCAATTTTTGCTAGGCATGGTGTGCCTGAAATACTTATAACTGATAATGGACCTCAGTTTTCTGCAAGTTCCTTCTCCTCTTTTGCCACAGATTACGATTTCGGACATGTGACCAGCAGCCCATACTTTGCACAGAGCAATGGGGAGGCAGAGAGGGCTGTGAAAACAGTCAAAGGCATCTTGAAAAAGAAGGCAGACCCATACAGGGCCTTGCTGGCGTACCGGGTTACACCGCTGCATCAAGGACCTTCACCTGCAGAACTCCTAATGGGCAGGAGGCTGCGCTCACCTTTGCCCGTTTCACCTGGTCAACTCAAACCACGGTGGCCAAACAGGAAAGCTTTTGCAGAGAAGGACAAACGTTTGAAACATGCTCAGACAGTTACCTATAACTACAGACATAGAGCTTCTGCCAGACCAGAACTAAAAGCAGGTCAGAGAGTCTGGATTACAAACACGCAGGAGCCTGCTACAGTACTGAGAGAAGCTGACACTCCTCGGTCCTATGTAGTGGAGACAGATTCAGAGGAAGTGAGGAGAAACAAAGCACACCTCAGACTTTTACCAGATTTACAAACCCCTCCACAGGTTGTGGAGGACACGGAACAGCAGACAGCGGAACCAGAAGAGAGGACGGGGGAGAGGAGTCAAAGAGCTCACCTAAAGAGGGAAGTTAAAGCCCCAGGGTGGCTTAAAGACTATATAACCTAGAAGAATAGGGAACGGTTATAAATGTTATCTTGTTCAGTTGATAACTGTATTTCATGCCACTTTGTTATAGTTCTACTTTGGGGAAGGGGAGATGTAGTATGGTCCCTTTGGCGTTCCATACAGGGGATTGGGGGTGTCCCGGTGTGTACATGAGGAAAGAGTTCAGTCTGAGTAAAGATGCCTGTCGGCTAAATAGCTACAGTGGTGTGGATATTTATTGCAGTAATACAAAACACTACAGAATCCACAAGGGAAAAGGAAGAGGGGCAGGCCAAGAAACAGCTGGCGCCGTGACCTAGATGCGGATGTGAAGAGGTCGGGGTACACATGGGGACAACTGGAAAAGATGGCCCAGAATCGCGATGACTGGAGAGCACTTGTTCGTGGCCTATGCCCAAAGTTGGGTGGTAAGGCGTAAGAAGAAGAAGACATATAAATGCACATAACATAAAATTTTACTCCAGAGATGTTTTTCGTTGTGCGTGTAAGCAGCAACATACTTCACCTAAAACTTGATATAATCGCTTTCAAGAGAGCCGAAACAGAAATAAAAACATTTTATATAAATTTAAGTTTTACAGGACAACGTATGTTAAAGTTTGTAATTTAAGTCACATTCTTGTGAGGATTAAAGCAGGTTCCAGATCCTGGATAGCTCAGTCGGTAGAGCATCAGACTTTTAATCTGAGGGTCCAGGGTTCAAGTCCCTGTTTGGGCGAGTTGCTTCTTACTGCATTAGGTAAGCGGTAATGTCCCGTACTACATGGTTTATTTAGAATGATGAAGAATTTGTACTTTGTGAGATGTTTGTAAGTCAAATAGCATGTACTTGATCAGCTTGAAATAATAGCACACTGTATGTGTAACATGTTCTCCACACCAAATAGTTGTATGCCCAGCTGTTTCAAACAGACTGTAGTAAATAGAAGACAGTTTAAATCTATATTTATGTGCAGCCTAATAATGCACTGAGTTTTAGATATTAATACCCACATATTTTATGTTGAATGACATGCATCATAATTTTAGTTTTTGCTTCTTGGAGCCGCTTTGTTATTGCACTGCACTAAACAGTTGGTATATCCTGCACTATTTTGGCCCTTTCATAATGCAGCATCAACGCTCTGTTAGTACATTACAATTTACAAAGGTTAAAGGAGGGTCTTTCATCAGGGGAATTAGCTCAAATGGTAGAGCGCTCGCTTAGCATGCGAGAGGTAGCGGGATCGATGCCCGCATTCTCCAGGTTTTAAATTTATGTAGAGAAACAGATGGACTACAGTCAGTAATTGTAGAACTACAAAGTGCTTCTATATGGTAAGTGGAGCTGATAAAATGAACAGTGAGTTTAGAAACAAAGAGGTTTTTTTAATGTTATGTTCTAACCTGTAATAAATTGCATTTCTCAAAATGTCCACTAGGTGGAGGCAAACCGCAAATTACAGAAACAGTGGCCACATTTCATGTAAATCACGCTGACCTGTTAGAATGAGGGGAGATGTACCAGTATGCACTGTGCGAACAACTGGTAGATCGCGATCGACGTATTGGGCACACCTGATGTATAACAACTGTACTTTTGGTAACCCCTTTGGTGTCCTTCTAAGGAATTGCTCCTGATAACTAGGGCTGGACGATATGGCTAAAATTTATATCACGATATAACTCCTAATTTCGGTCGATACGATATAATTCCGATATCGATATGAATAACACAAATGTCAGAAAAACTGCAAAAAACACCAAAATTGGATGGCGGTACCTGCAAACCTCTTTTCTGGTTTCTGGCAAGAAATACAAGCTGAATACACCACTGAATTAGTCCTTCATCTCTTATCAGCTATTTCGTCTGCTTCTTTTTCAACTGTGGACAGTGGCGGAGCCGGACAATTTCCATAGGGGTGGCCAAACTGAGACCATTGCTCACACAGGGGTGGCACAGAAACTGTCTGATACCTTATTTTTGTATGTGGCTAGTAGCTGTTGATCTAGTAGTGTTTTGGTCACTCACTCGTTTACCTATGGCAGTGAGTACCATGTAGAATTACATCAAGCCTAGCATAATAAGCTTTTAATTTTTTCTCATTTTCCCTGTGAAAAACTAAAATATAGCCTATAACCTTAACAGAATTTCAAAGATATTCCTTTGCAATACTTCATTTGATTGCAAACTTGTGTGTACTGATGAGACTTATTTGAACCCCAGAACAGGCCAGTGTGAATGCATGGAAAACATGTATCATGTTCTTTCTTTCAAGAACATGATACATTCTGACCAACACTATTAAGCCAAATCAGCATTGAAAATTAACTTTACTTTTAGTAGCCTTCTACAATGCTGGGGCTTCTTAAAACTGAATATTCTCTTTTCAATAGAAGTGTTATTTAAATGCTATTAAATAGTTTTTGGGAAAAAAAACCGCCCAATTAGGAGGAAAACAGCCCAATCTGGCAACAGTGGAACGCAAATATCCCGTTGGTGCTTTTATTCGTAGCGCGCCACAACTAATAAGAAGTAGTAGTAATAACTGGTATTAGTACTCAGTAGTATTAGTACTCAGTACTATTAGTACTCAGTAGTACTACTTCTTCTGTAATTGTGTTGGTGGTTGACATTTATGTTGAGTGTATTACTGCACTGTTTTGATGGAGAACTACTCGCTTGCGGTGCGCTGTTGAATTGCGTCCCTGTGGGAACACCTGCGAGCAGAAATGCTTCCGCAAAAAAGTAACACGGGCAAAGCGCGCTGACGTTATGCATATCGATCGAATTTGTTTAAAAATCATATCACCGTTATTGAAACATTTTCTATCGCGATATATATCGATATCGAATTATTGTCCAGCACTACTGATAACTTTTATTGTTTATTGAAACACAACATTTCCATCACAGATCTGCTTCAAAATTTGTAAGGTCAGTTATCAGATCTTGTATTTCTAAATTAAACTGTAATGAGTGACATTATGAGTTTTAATTAACATATCCTCCTGAGACAGAGCAATTCATTTTTGTCCCCTGTGGGAACATGTGTCCGAGATCTCTAACACAAGCACCATTGATGCAATCCATTTGAGTACTACTGTACTTTATAGAGTACACCCTGGGCTTTTTAGTAATGTCACATTTGTGGGTGTGTGGCAGCTCATGATCTTTCTTGTAATCTTTTCCTAATAATCAAATAGTTTTAAAAGATTTAAAAAATGTACAGCAATTTTATTCAATGTCCTTTGTAGTGGACAGCAGGACTTTCTACCCCCTGTATTTAGCCTATTTCTATACAAGGAAGCAGAAGGCTAAGTAAGACAGAGAAGATTTTATTACAAATTTATGCAGGAGAGTCAGATTTAAGGGGAGGCTTGGTGGGTCGCACTGTCACCTCACAGCAAGAAGGTCCTGGGTTCAAGCCCCAAGCGGGGCGCTCTGTGTCCTTTCTGTGTGGAGTTTGCATGTTTTTCCAGTGTCTGCGTGGGTTTCCTGGGGTTAATTGGAGACACTGAATTGCCCTATAGGTGAATGGGTGGGGTGTGTGTGTGTCTCCCCTGCAATAAGACACACACAGCAGCGCTTCTGGAGTTTTTAAACACTGTTACTGCTGGACTGACAATAGTCCACCAACCAAAAACATCCAGCCAACAGTGCCCTGTGGGAAGCGTCCTATGACCACTGATGAACGTCTAGAAGATGACCAACTCAAACAGCAGCAATAGATGAGCGATCGTTTCTGAATTTACATCTACAAGGTGGACCAACTAGGTAGGAGTGTCTAATAGAGTGGACAGTGAGTGGACACGGTATTTAAAAACTCCAGCAGCGCTGCTGTGTCTGATCCACTTATACCAGCACAGCACACACTAACACACCACCACAGTGGTAGCCTAGTGGGTGGAGCTTTGGGCTATTACCCAGAATTGGCGGTTTAAATCCAGGCTCTGCTATGCAGCCACTGTTGGGTCCTTGCCCTTAACCCTGTCTGCTCCAGGGGTGCTGTACGATGGCTGACCCTGCACTCTGACCCCAGCTTCCAAACAAGCTGGGATATGCAAAGAAATAATTTTATTGTACTATGTCTATAACAAATAAAGTATGTCTATATCTTTATATCTACCATGTCACTGCAGTGCTGAGAATCATCCACCACCTAAATAATACCTGCTCTGTGGTGCTCATGTCAATAATTGTAGAACTACAAAGTGCTCCTATATGGTAAGTGGAGCTGATAAAATAGACAGTGAGTGTAGAAACAAGAAGGTGGTTTTAATGTTATGGTTGATTAGTGTAAACTCACACACTGTTGTATGTGCTTGCATGACTGTAGGACGCGTTTTCAGTGCATTACCGTAATATCCATAAAATGTGTCCTTGCGATTTCAGTGCAGAATAGTTTGTGTAGAGACTGCAGCAGCGGATACTGTGTTTGTTTAGAAATTGTGGTCATACTTTTTTCAACAAGGTAAGTTTATTAAAATAAACGTTTTTTGTATATTAGCTTCTGGATATTTTCGGATGCTACGGACAAAACTGTGTTGTACTGCTATGATGATACGACTATGTTCCAAACCCTTTTAGACTCTTCCTGGGATGTCAGAGATACCACTTTCGCCCACACCGACTAAGATCCAACTGATCAAATTATGTTTTTTGGGTGGACCATTCTTAGCACTGTAACAGCACTAGCATGTTAGGGTGTGTTTTCTCTGGTATGAGTGTATTAGGTACAGCCTCCTTGTTGGGTTTTAAACTGACTGCATTATTTATTAAGAACTCAAACCCTGTTTGTGCTTGTTGTAGGCTATTCAATCGTCCACTAGATGGCATAATATGAATCCAGTTAATATTGCGTTGGAAAGTTTCATTGCATGCTGATCGGTGTGGAATACAACTGATGTACTGTATGTAGCACTAAGAAGTGGAACGCCTTTTCAGAAGAGTTGAAGCTGTTATAGCTGCAAAGGGTGGGCCGACATCATATTAAACCCTTTGGATTAAGAATGGGAGTCACTCAAGTTCATATGCATGTGAAGGCAGATGAGTAAATACTTTTGGCAATAAAATATTTTTATATTAATTGAAGTTTTACAGGACAACGTATGTTAAAGTTTGTAATTTATGTCACATCCTTGTGAGGATTAAAGCAGGTTGCAGAGTCTGGATAGCTCAGTCGGTAGAGCATCAGGGTCCAGGGTTCAAGTCCCTGTTTGGGCAAGTCATTTATTAATGCGTTGTGTAACCGCTTACACAACGCATTAATAAATGACTTGCCCAAACAGGGATGTTCTGTACTACATGGTTTATTTAGAAAGTTGAAGAATTTGTACTTTGTGAGATATTTTCAAGTGAAATAGCATGTACTTGATCAGCTTGAAATAATAGCACGCTATATGTGTAACATGTTCTCCACCCCAAGTAGTTGTACGCCCAGCTGTTGCAAACAGACTGTAGTAAATAGAGGACAGTTTAAATCTATATTCATGTGCAGCCTAATAATGCTAATAATGCAATATCTAAGAGTTTTAGATATTAATACCCACATATTTTATGTTGAATTACATGCATTATTATTTCAGTCCTTGCTTCACAGAGCTGCTTTGTTATTGCACCGCACTAAACAGTTGGTATATCCTGCACTATTTTGGCTCTTACATAATGCAGCATCAACGCTCTGCTCTGTTAGTACATTACAAAGGGTAAAGGTGGTTTCTTCGTCAGGGGAATTAGCTCAAATGGTAGGGCGCTCGCTTAGCATGCGAGAGGTAGCGGGATCGATGCCCACATTCTCCAGGGCAGAAACATTATGATCATTTAAGGGCATCACGTAATATGAAACTCGTTGCATCATTGCTTACTGAAACGCAGCATCAAAAATCAGGTCAGTCTGTACGTGTTACAAAGACATTTAGGCTCTGTAATTAATCGTTTTGTTTGACTTTTTTAAATTGACAAACATGCAATAACTTTTAATTTTCGAAATTTGTAATGTCTCGTATTTTTAACACCACTTTTTTGTATCGTTACGTGACCTTTTGATTGTTTATTAAGTGAACTGCTTGGTAAAAGATGAACCGCTGATATTCACAACATTCCCTTTTAAAATGCAGCATCAACACTTAAGTCTGTCAGTGTTACAAAGACAGTTTTTTAAAGTTCGTCCTAAAGGCTGAGATGAACGTTTTAAATAAACTGAGTCTGTGATGGTTTAAAAGCAACACATAATATAGAAAAGAGTACATGAGCTGAAACACTTGAAGGCAAAACGGAATATGAACTCGTTGCGTCATTGCTCACTGAAATGCAGCATCAAAAATCAGGTCAGTCTAGGTTCGACTACTGGCTGACTTGGTTACCTCATGGCTTTTTGGTCTCTTTATGGGTATGGGAAGTGGTCATTATTGTAGCGTAAAAGAGAGATTTGCATTTAATTATTGTTTTATAATTAATAGCTTCACGAGGCACCACCAACATTTAGTTGTTTGGTTAGGCTAAATTGTTTCAAAAAACCTAATTCATAACATATCAGTCCCCTTCTGTTGGGGTAAGTACATAAAGCCGATTATTTTTCTCACCGAAGTAATTAAAACCACAGCGCTAAGTTTTGAATCGTTGTAATGTTTATTAAATTAACAAAACATAACACATATAATGACAGTTAATAAGTAAGTGGCATAACTAAGTGGTAATGATAGAAGTATAAATCTGTAGGCGAACTATAACATGAAATTAGTGTATGATTCAAGAGATTTAGAGCCTGATTGAAGCGTATGCTATTGTAACCCATATGAAATATGGAGCTACTAAAACCTCAAAAGTCATTTAAGAGGTGTAATTACTTGTCGTCCCCAAAATAGGGCGCAGTGGTAGAAAAAGACTTTACCTTCGTTAGTTTTTCTCTTTTTGGCTTGATAGATCTTGAGAGATTGCTGCAGACCAGCTGAGCAATATTCGGTACAAAATACTACATAATGGTTTAAAATATTGACTTTTAGCATATATTAGAGCTAATAAACTGTTTTTTTTTTGTTTTTTTTTCAGAGTTCCAGCTATGAACGTGAGGGAGGCGGTTTTCTGTCAAGTAATAAATGTTTGAAACTTCCGTGAGTTTGTTCTGATAGCCTAGCTAGCCACTGTAAAGGAAGAGTACACCTTTCTTTTGAGTTCATACGCTTTTCATTAGAAATGGAAGGAATAAAAAACCAATTGGAGTTATGAGAATGTTCTTTAATGCTTGTCGAAATGATTTAAAAGTAAAGCTATGCTAATCGCTAATGGCTAGTTAGCAAGTAGAATTACTAATAGCGTGGTGGAGCCTTAAAGGCACAGTGCACATATTCTGTTAAGTCATTCAGTTTGGTTAGATTGATACATCTTAATTATTTACAGCACAACTGTGCTATGATTGAATATATTTTGGTTATCATAATGTACATATTAATGGAGTTTAGTGATGGTTCAATTCAAATTCATGTTAAAGGGATAATTGCACATGTTACAGCTAAAAAGTTGGAAAAGAGTAGTAATTCATTAGTCAGTGCTAAAATACCAATACTGAAGTGATGTATGGTAATTCCTTACATGTTAAATGTCAATGTTGCTGTGATGTATGAATGTTAATTAATCATTTGTAGTCAAGGTGCATCCTTAGTTTTTGTACAGTTATAAGATGTTCTGAAATGAAGAAAAGAACTTAATGAGATCTAATTTTAGGGAACATAAAATAATAGGAGCATTCATTGTTCTGCACTATCTGTGTTGATTGGTTTTTCTTAGACGCACAGAAAGACTTGGAGAATTGTGATGGCGAGCCCAGCCCTGTGAAACTGTTGATGGTCGTAGAAGCGGTGTGGCCTACCGTTTACAGAAGACTCCGGATATATCAGAGTTTTTGCCCAGGACCAGATAAGAACCTACTCACACTATTTACTCTACCTGGGTAAAACAGCCATAGGAAAATACCTTTAATACACACATTCAAGGACTAGAACTTAATTTTTGAATCTATACCTCTTTAAATATAAGGAGTGGTATTGAATTGAAGATCTCTTAACATAATTCTTATTTGTAAGAGCTTATTTATTTCTTTATTTCTAAGGTTTTTTTTGCAGCGCTATATGTGATATTTCATTGCTTGTGTGGCAATAAATGTGTTAGCTGTTTAACTTCACCTTAACTCCTCTCTTGATTTCAAAGTATACCGCTGTTCGAACCTAGTTAAATGTTAGTGCCTTTTTGTTACTGTTATTAGCAAGTGTAGGTGCTACACTATCAATTATTAGTAGAAACAAATTAAACAGGGTAGCGAAGCCAACAATTCACTGTGAGCACCTGAAAAACGTGTACCTGTCCGCTGAAGGAAAACTGCAGGGGAGGGTCCGGAGCCGAATCACCTCAACGTCGGTCGGTTTCTCTGTTCAGGCCCTGATTCATGAACAAATGGCTTTGTCTGCCAGCAGAACTAATCCCAGGCTCCGCGACACAGCAACCGTTGGTTTAAAGTTGTTCAAATCGGACTGAATCGCTTCCCTTTCTTTGTCTTTGCCAGTGCTGTGCTTGCAGTTTCCCATACGGTCCAGCGGTCAGGATTCCTGGTTTTCACCCAGGCAGCCCGGGTTTGACTATTTTTTGCCTAATAGTTCCTCTGCGCCTTGTTGCTGTTGCTCAAGCGTCTTGTTCTGTTGGAACTATGACTGCAGTCTATCAGGGAGCAGCCGACATGAGCCACCAGTGACTGACCGCTGGGAAGCCGTGATCGTATAGTGGTTAGTACTCTGCGTTGTGGCCGCAGCAACCACGGTTCGAATCCGGGTCACGGCACTGTCCTTTTGTATGCCATGCTTGGAAGGTTTCTATGCTCTCCTCCTTTTTGTCTCTCTAACTCCTTGTGTATGGTTCTCTGTACCCCAGATCCAACAATGCAGCTCTGGTCAAGGTGACAAAGGCTTGTCAGAGTGGAAAGAAGTGGCTGATGATGGCGTCAGCTGGTGCTGAGCCTTGCTGTTTCCCATATGGTCTTTTTTTTTTTTATTGGCCTACGGCTCGATCTCGATCCATGGCGACTTGATGGATGAACGATCTGTAGGAATCTGTTACTGTGATTGTGTCGAGCCATCGAGTTGCTGGTCTTCCTCTTCGCCTTGTTCCTTCTATTTTTCCGACCATGATGTCCTTCTCCAGTGATCGCTCTCTTCGTATGATGTGTCCAAAGTAGGCAAGTCGTAGCTTAGGGATCCTTGATTCAAGTGACATGTCTGGCTTGATTTGTTCCAAAATTGATTTGTTTGTTCTTCTGATCCAAGGTATTGATAACATCCTTCTCCAACACCACATTTCGAAGGCGTTGATTCTTCTTCTGTCTTGTTTCTTTATCGTCCAGGTTTCACATCCGTACGTTACCACAGAGAAGACTAAACTATGTACAAGGCGTATTTTCGTCAATTGTGAAATGTTCCTCGATTTGAAGACCTTGTCCAGTGACTTCATTGTTGATTTCCCCATACCTATTCTCCGTCTGATTTCCGGTGTCATTTCCGCATCTTGAGTGATCAACGCTCCGAGTAGGTTGTAGTCCTTTACAACTTCCAGTTCGTCGCCATCCATCTCAAATGTGTCCCGGTCGTATCTGGCAGTAGTCAATGTCTTTGTCTTCTTTGTGTTGAGTAACAGCCCCATGTTCGAGCTTTCCAGCTTGATGCTCCGTAATAAGTCCTTCATTCCATCTGCACTTGTTGTTATCGGAGTTGTATCATCTGCATATCTAAGATTGTTGATGATTCGTCCAGCAATTTTAATTCCTTCTTCTTTTTCAGTTAGTCCAGCCTTCCTGAAAATGGCTTCTGCGTACAAATTGAAGAGAAATGGCGACAGGATGCATCCTTGTCTACTTTGAACCATGCCGTGTCGCCGTGTTCTGTTCAGACTGTTGCTTCTTGGTCGGTATAAAGGTTCCTAATGAGGCTGATCAGATGGCTCGGCACACCCATATCCTTCATGGTAATCCAAAGTTTCTGGTGATCAACACAGTCAAAGGCTTTACTGTAATCAATGAAGCAAAAATAAATCTCCTTGTTGTATTCTTTGGCCTTTTCCATTATCCACCTAATGTTAGCAATCACATCTCTTGTACCTCTGCCCCTCCTGAATCCTGCTTGTTCCTCCGGCAGCTCTCTGTCAAAGGAAAAGGCTTCAACCGTCTTTGTAAGATCTTCAGTAGTATTTTGCTGGCATGATGTATGAGCGCAATAGTACGATAGTTTCCACAGTCAGTAACATCTCCCTTCTTCGGAATAGGAATAAACACTGATCTTGTCCAGTCCTTGGGCCATTTACCAGTTGTCCATATCTGTTGACACAGGCATGTGATTACATCAACTGCTGCTTCAGAAGACTTTATTAGCTCTAGTGGAATATTGTCACATCCAGGCGCTTTGTTGTTTGACAGAAGTGTAATCGCAGCGATGACTTCATCTTTCAGAATGTTTGGCTCTCTATCATTGCCAGTCTCCATTTCTTCCCATATCACTGAGTCGTTCTTATAGAGGTGCTCCGTGTACTCTTTCCATCTTTTCTTGATCTGTTCTGGCTCAGTTCTCATTGGCGTCTTTTAGCATGCCCACTCTTGGTTGAAACTTTCGTCGTATCTCTTTGATCTTTAGGTATACCTTCCTGGTCTTTCCCTTCAGATGTTCACTTTCTGTCTCTGTACATATCTTTTGGTAATAAAGCTCTTTGTCTGTTCGAATGGCTCTCTTTAGTCTTTTACTGATGTTGTCCCTGGCCTGCTTGTTACCTTTTGCCTTTGCCCTTCGTCTTTCTTCAATGATCTTTAGAGTCTCTTCTGTTATCCACGGCTGCTGGGGTCTTTTCTGTCTCTTGTTTATTGACTTGCTAGCTTCTTCGGTAACAATAGTCTTTATATGTGAACCGGTTGTGCAGACTATTCCAGAAAACTTCAGGTATTTTGGTCAAGTCAAAGTTAGGAACAGCCTGTTGTCTAGTCCGTTTGTGCAGCTTGACTCTAATTTTTGATGTTAAAAGTTCATGGTCAGTTCCACAGTCAGCTCCTGGCTGTGTTTTCACGGTAATGATAGACGACCTCCATCTTTGGCAAACACATATGTAGTCAATCTGATTCTTATAGGCCCCATTTGGTGATGTCCATGTGTAGAGTCTCCTTTTGTGATGTTGAAAGAAAGTGTTCATGATGGACAGTTGATTTTTTGTACAAAAGTCAATTAATCTTTCTCCAGCTTCATTTCGTTTGCTAAGTCCAAACTTTCCAACAACAGTTCCTTGTTTGCCATGGCCCACTTTGGCATTAAAATCTCCCATGATAATGAGTAAGTCTTGATTTGGCGTCCTGTCAATTTCCTCTTGAACTTGTTCATAGAATAGTTCAACGTCCTCCTCCTTGGCATCTGTTGTTGGTGAGTAGACTTGTATGACTGTGACATGGATTGGTGCTCCTTGTAGTCGTATCGAGATGACTCTATCGCTGACTGTGTTGTACTTCAGGACAGTATTGGCCAGTCTTCGATTAAGAATAAAGGCAACGCCATTTCGTCTTTGGTTATCATTTCCAGAATAGTAGACCCAATGTTCGTTTGACTGGAAATGTCCGGATTGAGTCCACTTTAGTTCACTAATTCTGAGTAAATCAAGTCCTGTTCTGTCCATTTTGGCTTTGACAATGTCGAGTTTGCCTTGGTTCATGGTTCGTACATTCCAAGTTCCTAGTCTGATGATATATCTAATTTGATCTTCCCTTTCGACCAAGCGACATCAGCACCAAGACGACCTTGCGGCTTTGATCCTGGCGCATCATAAGCATTGATCCTACTCAAGACGACCATCGGCTCTTCCCCAGTAGCTTGTTGAGTGCCTTTCGACCTAGGGGCGCATCTTCCAGCACTATATCGCATTCCTTTAGTTGTACGCTACATCAAGTTTTCTTGGCATAGTACGGAAGTAGATTGCCAGGCCTTTCTCCTGCGCAGTAATGTGGTACCTGTGAGGAGCCACACTGGATCAGTGTTGTAGCCATTGTCAATACGAGATTGATAAGAGATTGATAATTTGCTTCCATCACGCAACGTCCTGCTGCCGACATTGGGCTGTACGTTTAGTCTGGCACCTCAGTTGAGACCTATCCCCCTTGGGGGCCCCTGCTAGCATAATACACTTGGCTCTAAACTGCTTTTAGCCAGGTGGCCTGCATTCGACTCCCGGTATATGAGGGAGTCTATCAAGGAGCAGTCAACATGAGCCACCAGTGGCTGACCACTGGGAAGCTTGATTGTATAGTGGTTAGTACTCTGCGTTGTGGCCGCAGCAACCCCGTTTCGAATCCAGGTCATGGCACTGTCTTTTTGTATGCCGTGCTTCTCTCCTCGGTCAAGAGACAGAAATGGGGCTGGAGCTTCAGGGAGGTCATGACCACACTCATGCAGGGGCCAGTGGCGCAATGGATAACGCGTCTGACTACGGATCAGAAGATTCTAGGTTCGACTCCTGGCTGGCTCGGTTACCTTATGCCTTTTTTTCTCTCTAACTCCTTGTGTATGGTTCTCTGTACCCCAGATCCAACAATGCAGGTCTTGTTAAGGTGACAAAGGCTTGGCAGAGCGAAAAGAAGTGGCTGATGCTGGTGTCAGCCGGTGCAGAGCCTTGCAGTTTCCCATATGGTCTAGCGGTCAGGATTCCTGGTTTTCACCCAGGCGGCGGAGTTCGACTCCTGGTATTGGAATTGGTCTTTATGATTGGACTTGAGCAAAAATTTGCCTACTCGGCTCTTTGTACGGGGAATTAGCTCAAATGGTAGAGTGCTCGCTTAGCATGCGAGAGGTAGTGAGATCAATGCCTGCGTTCTCCAGGTTTTAAAATTATGTAGAGAAACAGATGGACTACAGTCAGTAATTGTAGAACTACAAAGTGCTTCAATATGGTAAGTGGAGCTGATAAAATGGACAGTGAGTTTAGAAACAAAGAGGTTGTTTTAATGTCATGTTCTAACCCAGGGGTGGGGAACCTTCTACCCACTGAGGGCCAGATTAATAATTACATATCTGGTCACGGGCCACAGACTACAATGACGCAACATAGAGCCAAATTAATATAGGCTTTATAAATACATGATGCTGATGGTATGTAGTGTTTATATTTGATTTCAGACTTACCTTATCATGTGACGGTTGTGAATGTTTGGTCTTGACCAGCTGTGGAATATCTGGGGGCAATGATGTCGTGGCAACACGCAACCGGTATGTGGCAACATAACTCGTATTTGTTATGTCTGTTGTATCGTCTAAAGTTTAATTAATTGCATAAAGCCCAGACAATAAAATCTAGGAAATATATGGCGGGCCACATTTGATTGAGCGGGGGGGCCGTATACGGCCCACGGGCCGGAGGTTCCCCACCCCTGTTCTAACCTGTAATATATTGCATTTCTTAAAATTTCCGCTAGGTGGAGGCAATCTGCAAATTTACAAAAACAGTGGCCACATTTCATGTCAATCACGTTGACCTGTTAGAGTGCTGGAGTCTAAACCTGTAAAACTCTCTGATATTTTACTCTTAACGATTTCACATTGTAACAACATCTTCTGTTGTTTTAACCCGAGGTGGCTCTGACAGAAACCTGTTCACCCTCTCGAGGTTAAAGACTGCAAGTCGAGACTGCAGTGCCAACAATGCTGCTCCTACTAGATGTGACGGACACCTGGCGTGTTTGCACCAAAAATGTCCAGAACTTAAAACGGACTTTATCACAGACTGGACTGAACAATGAAGAACTTACATTATTTTTTTGCTAGTTACAACTTTCAGTTCAATTTAATTTTGTGTTTGTATGATTTGTGTAAATCCTATTAATTTAAAGTATCCTTCAAGCCACCCAAGAAGGACGGGTCCCTGCTGAGTCTGGTTTCTCTCAAGGTTTCTTCCTGAGTTTTTCCCTGCCACAGTCTGTTGGTCCTGGATTTTGTGAAGTTGCTTTGAGACAATGTTCATTGTAAAAAGCGCTATATAAATAAATTAAGACTTGACATGTGTCTGAGATCTCTAACTCAAGCACCGTTTATGCAATCCATTTGATTGCAGCTCATGAACTTTCTTTTAAAAACGAAAAGCATGAGTTGGCAGCGGTGGGACTCGAACCCACGCCCCCGAAAAGACTGGAAATTTAATCCAGCACCTTAGACCACTCGGCCACACTACCACTGGTTAAGGTGCCGATCGAAACGAGCAACTACGTATGCAATTTCTACCTGCGTTTTCCAATAGAAGTTAAAGAGGTTGCAAGTGCTGTTGCCACACTTGTGATAGCTCAGTCGGTAGAGCATCAGACTTTTAATCTGAGGGTCCAGGGTTCAAGTCCCCGTTCGGGAGAGTTGTTTCTTACTGCATTAGGTGAGCGGTAATGTCCCGTACTACGTGCTTTGTTTAGAATGATGAAGAATTTGTACTTTGTGAGATATTTCTAAGTAAAATAGCATGTACTTGATAAGCTTGAAATAATAGCACTCTGTGTGTGTAACATGTTCTCCATACCATCTAGTTGTTTTAAACAGACTGTAGTAAATAGAGGACCATTTAAATCTATATTTATGTGCAGCCTAATAATGCACTGAGTTTTAGATATTAATACCCACATATTTTATGTTGAATTACATGCATCATAATTTTAGTTCTTGCTTCACAGAGCTGCTTTGTTATTGCACTGCACTAAACAGTTGGTATATCCTGCACTATTTTGGCCCCTACATAATGCAGCATCAACCCTTAAGACAGTCTGTCAGTGGTACAAAGTTACGATTTGGTTCAGTTCGTCCTAAAGGCTGCGATAAACGCGAGTACGTGAGCTTAAACACGTTGAACCCCCACTTTATAATGCAGCATCAATGATCTGTTAGTACATTACAATTTACAAAGGGTAAAGGAGAATTGTGGGCCATATTGACTAATCAGTGAAAATTAATGTTTCCTTGTATAATAAAACCATTATGCTTATTTAGCCTTAATTAGCTTTAATTATTAAATAGTTAATAAGATAGTGATGGTGAAACTAAAAACCTGTAATTACCATCACTAAGTGTTTTTACCATCACAACAAGATATGTGTTGGTAATGACATGTTGAGGTAATGACAGTTTTTACTTAGGAAAAAAGTAAACAGCTAGTATACAATGTACTTTACATACATTTAAATAATGTGAACATTTCAGTTGTAAAATACTGCTGTAACAATGTAAATAGACGCTGAGTAAACATACTTTATGATCAGGATGAATACATGTTTAAATTTCTCACACTTTTAGAGATCAAAAGCCTGGGTCCTGGTATCCATGTGGATGTTACTTTGACACGTACCACCTACCTCAGCATTGTTGCAGACCATGTACACCCAGTTCATGCAAACTGTATTCCCTGATGGCTGTGTCCTCTGAAGAAGTAAACTTGCATAAAGCATGAGATGTCAGAAGTGGGATTTGAACCCACGCCTCCAGGGGACACTGCGACCTGAACTTAGACCTTAGACCTTAGACTGCTCGGCCATCCTGACATGCTTGCAAGGTCCTAATGCCAATTACCAACAACACCCCCACATGGCCAAAGATTTGTACAAAGTGCTGAATCTTTTCACATTATTATGTACTGTATGTTAGAGGGTTAAAGACATAAATGTGTATAAAGCACTAGCAGTCAGAAGTGGGATTCAAACCCACGCCTCATGGGACACTGTGACCTGAACTTAGCGTTTTAGACCTCATCCTGACTAGCTTGGGTACCATCGACACCACCATTTGTATGAACTGCTTAATCTTTTCACATTATTATGTATGGTAAATTTACTGACTGTAACCCATTTGCTGCACTGTACACTTTGTCACTAGGCTGTAAACCATATATCAATCGAAAGGGAGCCCCATATGAGCACTCCAACTGACCAAATAATGTTTTTTGAAAGGGTTCTTTTTGTGTTCTTGGTAGAACTGTTTCTACTTGAAGAACTCTTTAGTATAATTCAAGGTTCTTTGCTAACTCAATTTGATTTTTATGGATTTTTTTTCTCTTGCCACATATAAATGCACATAACATTTTAATGACTGGAAAACAATCGTGCAATTGATACAGGAAAAAAGGAAAAAGGTGAAAGAAAGGAATCTGTTTGTAATCTACCTGCAAAATTCTCCTCCAGAGATGTTTTTCTTTGTGTCCAGGGTTCAAGTCCCTGTTCGGGTGAGTTGTTTCTTACTGTGTTGGGTAAGCGGCATTGTCCCGTACTACATGGTTTGTTAAGAAAGTTAAAGAATTTATACTTGGTGAGATATTTCTAAGTGATCAGCTTGAAACAATTGCATAGTGAATGTGTAACATGTTCTCCACACCAACTAATTGTACCCCCAGCCGTTTCAAACACACTATAGTAAAAAGAGGACCGTTTAAACTATAATTATGTGCAGCCTAATAATGCAATGAGTTGTACATATTAATACCCACATATTCTATGTCGAATTACATGCTTTTTTTAATTGTTCAGTTCTTGCCTTACAAAGCTGTTTTGTTACTGCACTGCACTAAACAGTAGGTATATCCTGCACTATTTTGGCCCTTACATAATGAGTTCTTTCTGTGTCCTGACTGACCTCTTATTGATGACTGATTCAGTATTATCTTAAAATGACAATCACAAAAAACTGAATAGCTTAGTGTGCAGTGATAACCATTGTTATAGTTGTCATTGTAGCATACACTGTTGCTCAGTTACAGACTAACCCAACATAACACCAGCACAGTCTAGTTTAAACCAAAAGTAGATTTATCTCAGGTGCTTGTAAGTGCAGCATATTCTTTTATTTTATTTTATTTTCATCAAACATTTTATCTTGGACGGGGTCGTGGTGGGTCATTTTTTACTGGGCGGAGGGAAAGGATACAGTATATACACAATATTGAACATAAAATGATCTTTATTATAAATACTTGTAGTGTTTGTGCCTGTGCTGACTTGATCATTTAGAAACTACACACCCAGAAGCAGCAGCCACCTCACTGGCCTATAGTATGTCATCTATATTTTATTGTTCAGTGTGTTGTACTCGTCGAGTACTTTATGCCAATTTGTAAAGACAGTAAATAAGTCTCTATAGTTCTACCTAATGTTTAGTCATGTGATGTTCAAGTCCATGTAGACACAAGTACTACAATGAGCAATATATAAATATAAAAAGTCATTCATTTGCATGAATAGTTAAAAGCTAATGAATGGATTGTTGGATGGATAAATGCATTTAGATTCCCTCGATTTTACTTTATGGTAAAAACCCTACACAGACAGAAGAACAAAATAAATATTATGAAGACCATGTTTTTAACTACAGTGCGTTACAAGTCTAAATGTTATTTACAAGTCCCTACTTAGCTCATGGGAAAATGTGCTTAAAAGTTTGCAACGATTCTGCATTGGAGAATGCGAGCATCGATCCAGCTACCTCTCGCATGCTAAACGAGCGCTCTACCATTCGAGCTAATTCCCCTTACGATGAACCCCCTTTAGCCTTTTGTAAATTGTAATGTACTATCAGAGCGTTGATGCTGCATTAAAAAGTGAGGGTGCAACGTGTTTAAGCTCACATACTCTTTTCTGTATTATGCCTTGCTTTTAAACCATCACAGACTCCGTTTATCGCAGACTTTAGGACGATCGAAACCCAATCAAAACTGTCTTTGTACCACTGATAGACTGACTTAAGGGTTGATGCTGCATTTTAAAGGGAATGTCGTGAGTTTAAGCTTTTCATCTTTTACAAAACAGTTAACCAGATGAAAAATCATTAAAAAGTCACGTACCGCTACTTTAACAAAAAGTCGTTTTAGATAAAACTCCGATACATTTCAAAATTGGAGAATTATAAGTTATTGTGTGTTTGTGTAGCCCAATTAAAATTTGGGGATTACTAATATTTTATGTTAATTTATAACTAGTAAATAAGTTGTTCTTATTTGTTCTGTAAATAATGTTCTGGTTGTTTTATGCTGTTTAAAGTAAAGTGTATGTATAGCCCTCCCTTGATTTATTTTTAAGCCAATCAGCATGAACTGTCACAGGTCGGGAAAAGAGCGGGAGAAAGTGGGTGGAAAAGAAGAAAAAAGTGGAGAAAATAGCGTGATGTGAAACAAGTGTCATGTAAGCAGGTAAAACACCTGTTTAGGATTTATCTCTCTTGATGCGTCAAGACAAACGGACAGTGAGTCTTATATTAACATCTTGCAGTCGATTAGTGACATTGTTTATGCTGTATCAGCCGTGAACTTCGTCTCTTGAGTTTACGCGCATGGACATTGAAGGCAGTACGCTTCCTCAGCAACTGTGATGATTACAGTGGATTAAAAGCATCGGATTAACTCTGATTGTTTCATCCAAGATCAAAAGGAAAAAGACTGGTGGATTTTTTCTGTTTCATCCATGTAAACAAAGAACGTGGACAGCTCCACCACAACCGACTAAATATACTTCGTGATCTGTGCTGATTGGGACTATTAGGTTGGATCAGGCCTGCAATGGTAATTAAAAAATTTTTTAGTTAGTTATTTACCTAACTTAAGAGAGATTGATGATATTTTGAATATTACTGATGGTAATTTGAGTGAATCTGTATTATGACATTTTTGTAAAATATATTGGGGTTTGAAATGCATATTAATGATTGTGTAAATGAGTAAATAGTTAATTTGTTTAAGTATTATTAACGTATACAAGTTTGGTATGTGAGTCAGGGATAATGTTAATACAGCTACTGTAAATGGTGTTAGTCGCAGGTTTTTTTGTGACAGGTTAGTACCACATATATATAGGGTAATTGAAGTAGTTTTTTCGGTTTAAATAAGAGTATAGCTTAAATATAAAATAATCGTAAGTACTGATAAGTAGTGGCCCTTTTAAATCCTTACATTACCACAAAGAAAGAGATTTCTTAAATAAAAGAAGTCGGGGAGCGCTTTCCAAATACAGCCAGGTGTGCTAGGGGGCGCTATATTTGTCAATTTAAACAAGTCAAAAAAGGTCTTTAAACCAAACGATTTGAGTAAAAATAGAGCATAACTGTCACTGTAAAACTTACAGACTGACCTAATGTTTGATGCAGCGTTTCAGTGAGCAACGACTTTCATATTATGTGTTGCCTTTAAGTGATCATAATGTTTCAGCATTGGAGAATGTGGGCATCGATCCCACTACCTCTCGCATGCTAAGCGAGCGCTCTACCATTGGAGCTAATTCCCCTTACACAGAACCTTCCTTCATGATTTGTAAATTGTAATGTACTAACAGCAGTGGTGTATAAAGTACTAGAAGGCCATACTTGAGTAAAAGTTCAAGTATCTTACCAGAAATTTACTTTGATAGAAGTAAAAGTCACCTTTTAGAATATTACTTAAGTAAAAGTCTAAAAGTATCTGATGTTTAATGTACTTAAGTATCAAAAGTAATTTGATATTAAATGTACTTAAGTATTAAAAGTAGAAGTAAAAGTAAATGCTGTTAGTATAAACTGAAGCGCTCATTTTAAATATAAAGATTGTTCTTTTAAGCCTGTAAACCACCTTAACAATTAACCTGTTTTCTTCCTTTCATCTGAACATGATTTGTGCCAATTCATGATCATAATCAACTGTTGACATCACCTGTTTGAAATCATGACATTATTTAGTTGTTTTTTAACTTATTACTAGCCCTAAATGTTCCTGTTCCAACGTTTTTAGAATGTGAGTCGATGTAAATATAAGAAACACTGCATCTATTTTATTTGCATTTTCTATACTGTCCCATTTTTTTATTTGGGTAGTATATTTCAATAACAAAAAAATAATTTTGGCATAATTAATTTAAAGCAAAACTCAAGAGAGTTTAACAACGTGTGGCACTTTTATCCCTTTAATGATCTGTTCAACCATTATTTTAAATCAAAATATTTGAGTAAAATAAGCTGTATTTAAATCATCTTTTTTGGGCTGTATCTACTCACTGAATGGCATGTGTTGAACAAAAAAAATATTGGTATTCTTACTTTAAGAAAACACCATTTCTAACTTGAAGCCAACAGCTGAAAAATCATGAATAATAAGTTGGATAAGTTGAGTTCTTGTTGAGAGCATTAAAGGTTAAAGACGTGCTGCATGTTCCTCAGCACCATGAATCTCTCCTCCGCCTGTCTAATACAGAAATTATCTGAGGAAATATTTGTCCGTAGGTGAGTTTTTAAAAATAATGGACGTGTCTTCATGAGTTTTGCAGTCAATGAATTCCAAACAAATGTAATGATTTATGAAACGTTTTATTTGTGGTTCGAATGTAATCGGTGAAAGTGGTAGGTAGATATCTGAACAATGTTAATGCTAATAATATGAAAAAAAAAACGCTGATGCTTCAGCTTTACTTTGTTAATCATTGTTAACTTACATCAGTGTGTTGGAGCTTCTGAAATCTCCATATTTGCGGGTCTTTGGGTGAACGACGCACATCTAGAAAACTCTGATAGCTTTTAGAGAACGTTTGCACATGCGCATTAATGTGTTTAACTCACAAGCGCAGATTCACCAAACCAGCGTGCAGTCTGTCACACATCTCACATCATTTAACTTTCATTTTGTAGTAACGAGTAACGAATTTACATACAGCGAATGTAACGGAGTAAAAGTACACAATTTCTTTAGAAGATGTAGTGGAGTAAAAGTGAAAGTTTTTATACTCCAGTAAAGTACAAGTACTTCAAAAAACTACTTAAGTACTGTAACGAAGTATTATTACTTCGTTACTATACACCACTGACTAACAGAGTGTTGATGCTGCATTATAAAGTGAGGGTGCAACGTGTTTAAACTCACGTACTCTTTTCTATATTATGCGTTGTTTTTAAACCATCACAGACTCAGTTTATTTAAAACGTTAATCTTAGCCTTTAGGACGAACAATGTGAGGTCTTTTTTGAAGTGCATTTTTCTATTTTATTTCGTTGGACCTGTAGGAGATTGTCCTGTTCTTGTTGCAGCTCTGCTGGAGGGTTATTTTCTTGGTGTTTGTGGTGGTGGTGGTGGTGGTGGTGGTGGGGTCTTTGTTCCCATTTTGGTTTATTTAGTAAATGATGTACTTTACATCCATTTCAATTAGGGCTGCACGATATTGGAAAAAACTGACATTGCGATTTTTTTTCCCCCTGCGATATACTGTATATTGCGATATTAAAAAAATGCAGGAATTTTCACCACATTGCTAATAATATTAATAATGCATGTATCTTACTCTAAATAAGGGGCTCATCTGTGAAAAAGGGTGGTGCCTACAAGGGTTACAAAAGATTATGACCAGCTACATCTTTGTACTTGGTTGAAACTGAGCATTAAACTAAGAAAGCTTCAATATCTCTTCTCTCACAGAAAAATAAACATGGCTGACGGAGCGGACAAAGTTATTTTCAAACGTAAATAAATAATTATTGATTTTAAACAAGTGTTTTTATTAGCAAGTATGGGCTTGTCAGCAAATGTAACCGTTTTCTGTACACGAATCGAGATGTTATATTGACATGTTAGCGCTAGGGTTGCCAACCGTCCCGTAAAATACGGAATCGTTCCGTATTTGAAAACTGAATGTCGCGTTCCGTATTGAACTGATACGGGATGCGCTTTGTTCCGTATTTTTATCAATGGGAGAGAAATGCTGCAGCTTAGACTGTTCAATACTAGAGCTGGGCGGTTCCTGAATCAACCGGGTTAATGATTCGAATCTTTGTACTGAATCAGGAATCACGAGTCCGAAATCTCAATGAACCCGGATCTTATGAGTCCTCTGACTGGCTGCTGCTCAGTACACAAGGCGGGTGTGAGCCGTCATTGAAAATGAGAACGGTGTGAATTTTTGTTTTGTGTCAAGCAGCAAAAAAGTTGTAGCATGACGTATTTGATATCATTTGCATTAAGAAACATCGCACGTCCTGCGATGTGACTATCGCGCATGCACACATCGCGATGACGATGCTGAAACGAAATATCGTGCAGCCCTAATTTCATTAATGTGAACATTTCCATTTTTGTCGTAAAATACTGCTGTAACAATGTAAATGGACGCTGAATAAACATACTTAAATGGATATTTAAGTATTTAAGTACATATTTAAATGGATGTAAAGTACATCAAATAAACCAAAATGGGAACAAAGACCCCACCACCACCACCACCACAAACACCAAAAAAATAACCCTCCAGCAGAGCTGCAACAATAAACAGAGCAAGATCAGGATGAATACATGATTCAGTTTCTCAGTGATCAAAAGCCTGGGTCCTGGCATCCATGTGGATGTTACTTTGACACGTACCACCTACCTCAGCATTGTTGCAGACCATGTTCACCCTTTGATGAAAACTGTATTCCCTGATGGCTGTGTCCTCTAAAGAAGTAGATTTGTTTAAATCATGAGCTGTCAGAAGTGGGATTCGAACCCATAAACTGCTTAATCTTTTCACATTATCATGTATTGTAAATGTACTGACTGTAACCCATCTGCTGCACTGTACACTTTGTCACTAGGCTGTAAACCAAAAATCAATAGAAAGGGAGCCCCATATGAGATCTCCAACTGACCAAATAATGTTTTTGGGTGGATCATTCTTAGCACTGTAACGGCACTAGCATGTTAGGGTGTGTTTTCTCTACTATGAGTGTATTAGGTACAGCCTTCTTGTTGGGTTTTTAACTGACTGGATTATTTATTAAGATTAATAATTATTCATTAAGAACTCAAACCCTGTTTGTGCTCGTTGTAGGCTATTCAATTGTCCACTAGATGACATAATATGAATACAGTTAGAAAGTAAAACGATGTCTGTTTCGAGCAAAGTTTCATCGCATGCTGACCTGTGTGGAATACAACTGATGTATGTAGCACTAAGAAGTGTTTCTTAAGGGTTCTTTTAGGTGTTCTTGGTAGAACTGTTTCTACTTGAAGAACCATTTAGTATAATTTAAGGTTCTTTGCTAACTCAATTTGATTTTTATGGATTTTTTTATTTTATATATATAAATGCACATAACATTTTAATGAAAAGCAACGCATAATATAGAAAAGAGTACGTGAGCTTAAACATGTTGCACTCTCACTTTATAATGCAGCATTAACACTCTGTTAGTACATTACAATTTACAAAGGGTAAAGGAAAGTTTTGTGTAAGGGGAATTAGCTCCAATGGTAGAGTGCTCGCTTAGCATGCGAGAGGTTGTGGGATCGATGCCCACATTCTCCAGTACACAAACATTATGATCATTTTGCAATCTGAAAAGATGAAATTAGGGTAAAATTCGTTGCAGCATTAACCATAAGGCTAGTCTGTCCGTGTTACAATGTCAGTAACGCCCTATTTACGCTCAAACAGTTTTGTTTACATACCTTTTTTGTTTTGTTTTGACAGAAACGCATAAACTTATAATTTTTTATAATGTTTTATTATTTGATACTGTTACAATTGATACAATATAAAGTATTGTACATATTTAAGTTCGGTGGCATAATTGGCCATAGCTTGCTTTTAAAAACGACTACAGGGCGCCATCTACAGGCCATTCTTGGTACGTCTTGTTAAAACGTAGCCAATGGAAAACTGGTGCCCACACTTATGTGGCTTGGGATCTACTATTTCAGTCAACAGGTCATCGGGATCTACTTTTTAAAAAGGTTGGCCTCATCATTTTTCAAGAATGCTTTAAAGCTTTTTTAAATGCGCTTCATTTGCCTGTATTGATATTCAGCATTACAGGGCAAGCGTGGGTCCAGTGTCACGAACACGGGGCTCAAGACAAAAATACACCCTGGACAGGGCGCGTCAAACCACCGCAAAGCATCACACACTAATTTATCCACTCACTCACACATACAGGTGCAATTTAGAGCAGCAATTACACCTACTGGCACGTTTTCATACCCGGAGGAAAGCCACGCATACATGGTGAGTATACACCGATCAGCCATAACATTAAAACCACCTCCTTGTTTCTACACTCACTGTCCATTTTATCAGCTCCACCATATAGAAGCACTTTGTAGTTCTACAATTACTGACTGTAATCCACCTGTTTCTCTACATGCTTTTTTATCCCCCTTTTATGCTGTTCTTTAATGGTCAGGACTCTCCCAGGACCACTACAGAGCAGCTATTATTTGGGTGGTGGATCATTCTCAGCACTGCAGTGACACTGACATGGTGGTGGTGTCTTAGTGTGTTGTGCTGGTATGAGTGGATAAGACATAGCAGCGCTGCAGGTTTTTAAACACCTCACTGTCACTGCTGGACTGAGAACAGTCCACCAACCAAAAACATCCAGCCAACAGCACCCTGTGGGCAGTGTCCTATGACCACTGATGAAGGTCTAGAAGATGACCAACTCAAACAGCAGCAATAGATGAACGATCGTCTCTGACTATCTCTACAAGGTGGACCAACTAGGTAGGAGTGTCTAATAGAGTGGACAGTGAGTGGGCACGGTATTTAAAAACTCCAGCAGCGCTGCTGTGTCTGATCCACTCATACCAGCACAACACACACTAACACACCAACACCATGTCAGTGTCACTGCAGTGCTGAGAATGATCCACCACCTAAATAATACCTGCTCTGTAGTGGTCATGTCAATAATTGTAGAACTACAAAGTGCTTCTATATGGTAAATGGAGCTGATAAAATAGACAGTGAGTGTAGAAACAAGGAGGTGGTTTTAATGTTATGGCTGATTAGTGTAAACTCACACACTGTTGTATGTGCTTGCATGACTGTAGGACGAGTTTTCAGTGCATTACCGTAATATCCATAAAATGTGTTCTTGCGATTTCAGTGCAGAAAAGTTTGTGTAGAGACTGCAGCAGCGGATACTGTGTTTGTTTAGAAATTGAGGTCATACTTTTTTCAACAAGGTAAGTTTATTAAAATAAACGTTTTTTGTATATTAGCTTCTGGATATTTTCGGATGCTACGGACAAAACTGTGTTGTACTGCTATGATGATACGACTATGTTCCAAACCCTTTTAGACTCTTCCAACACCGTTAGCGCTTCTCTCAGTTAGTTCAGCTCATTAAATATATTATCTACTGTATCCCTTATCTTTACAAACCCAATTCCAAAAATGTTTAGACAGAAGAGAAAATGTCAATGTAAATAGACAGCAGTTTGTAAAAGATGTTATTTATATTCTAGCATACAAACATACATCGCTCCAAAATATGAATGAACGCTTCAGTCAGAGTTGCCAGATTGCGCATCTCAAAGTCCGCCAAAATGCATGGAAAACCGCCCAAACATACTCACGAAAAACAGCCGATAATCAGCGCTTAAACAATATTAAACCAGTTAAACATGATCTACTACTGCTGATATCTCACAAATCAGTGATTATAAATTATTAATGGCATTTGAAATAATAAAAAACTAAGACTAACTAGTACTAAGATTTGTACTAACTGTTATATCTTTTCACATTATTATGTATGGTAGAGGGTTAAAGATGTAAATTTGTATAAAGCATGAGCTGTCAGAAGTGGGATTCGAACCCACGCCTCCAGGAGAGACTGCGACCTGAACGCAGCACCTTAGACCGCTCGGCCATCCTGACTATCTGGAGTACCCCGGATACCACCCTCACCCCACACGGACTACTATTTGTACAAACTCCTGAATCTTTTCACATTTTTATGTATGGTAAATTTACTGACTGTAACCCATCTGCTGCACTCTACACTTTGTCACTAGGCTGTAAATCATATATCAATGGAAAGAAAGCCCCATATAAGCACTCCAACTGACCAAATCATGTTTTTTGGGTGGACCATTCTTAGCACTGTAACGTCACTAGCGTGTTAGGGTGAACTCAAGTTCATATGCGTGTGAAGGCAGACGAGTGAATACTTTTGGCAATAAAACCTTTTTATATTAATTGTTAAAATTCTTGAAAGTTTTACAGGACAACGTATGTTAAAGTTTGTAATTTATGTTACATCCTTGTGGGATTAAAGCAGGTTGCAGAGCCCGAATAGCTCAGTCGGTAGAGCAGTAATGTCCCGTACTACATGGTTTATTTAGAAAGTTAAAGAATTTGTACTTTGTGAGATGTTTCTAAGTGAAATAGCATGTACTTGATCAGCTTGAAATAATAGCACACTGCATGTGTAACATGTTCTCCACACCAACTAGTTGTATGCCCAGCTGTTTCAAACAAATTGTAGTAATTGCACTACATTAAACAGTTGGTGTATCCTGCACTATTTTGGACCTTACATAATGCAGCATCAACACTCTGTTAGTACATTACAATTTACAAAGCGTCCTTTGTAAGGGGAATTAGCTCAAATGGTATCGCGTTTGCTTAGCATGCGAGAGGTAGCGGGATTAATTCCCACATTCTCCAGTGTACAAACATTGTGATCATTTAATGGCATCACGTAATACCAAAGTCAATGCGTCATTGCTCACTGAAACTATATATTTTCAGTTTGTTATGTATCTTATTGGGTTAAAGATGTAAATTTGTATTAAGCATGAGCTGTCAGAAGTGGTATTTAAACCCACGCCTCCAGGGGAGACTGCGACCTGATCGTAGTGCCTTAGACCGCTCGGCCATCCTAACTACCTGAGTTATTATCAACACCACCCTCACCCTACACGGACTAAGATTTGTACAAACTGCTTAATCTTTTCACATTATTATGTATGATAAATTTACTGACTGTAACCCATTTGCTGCACTGTACACTTTGTCACTAGGCTGTAAACCATATGTCAATCGAAAGGGAGCCCCATATGAGATCTCCAACTGACCAAATCATGTTTTTTTGAAAGGGTTCTTTTTGTGTTCTTGGTAGAACTGTTTCTACTTGAAGAACCCTTTAGTATAATTCAAGGTTCTTTGCTAACTCAATTTGATTTTTTTGGTTTTGTTTTTCTCTTGCCACATATAAATGCACATAACATTTAAGGACTGGAAAACAATCGTGCAGTTGATATAAAAAAAAATGGAAAAAGGTGAAAGAAAGGAATCTGTTTGTAATCTACCTGCAAAATTCTCCTCCTGAGATGTTTTTCTTTGTGTGTGTAAACAGCAACAGCAACAAATTGTACCCCCAGCCGTTTCAAACACACTGTAGTAAAAAGAGGACCGTTTGAAACTATAATTATGTGCAGCCTAATAATGCACTGAGTTGTACATATTAATACCCACATATTTTATGTCAAATTAAATGCTTTTTTTTTTTTGTTCAGTTCTTGCCTTACAAAGCCGTTTTGTTACTGCACTAAACAGTAGGTATATCCTGCACTATTTTGGCCCTTACATAATGAGTTCTTTCTGTGTTCTGACTGACCTTATTGATGACTGATTCAGTATTATCTTAAAATGACAATCACAAAAAACTGAATAGCTTAGTGTGCAGTGATAACCATTGTTATAGTTGTCATTGTAGCATACACTGTTGCTCAGTTACAGACTAACCCAACATAACACCAGCACAGTCTATTTTAAACCAAAAGTAGATTTATCTCAGGTGCGTGTAAGTGCAGCATATTCTTTTATTTAATTTAATTTTCATCAAACATTTTTATCTTGGACGGGGTTGTGGTGGGTCATTTTTTACTGGGAATTTCTGGGCGGAGGGAAAGTATACAGTATATACACAATATTAAACATAAACTTTATTATAAATACTTGTAGTGCTTGTGCCTGTGCTGACTTGATCATTTAGAAACTACACACCCAGAAGCAGCAGCCACCTCACTGGCCTATAGTATGTCATCTATATTTTATTGTTCAGTGTGTTGTACTCGTCGAATACTTTATGCCAGTTTGTTTTTGGGCAAGACAGTAAATAAGTCTCTATAGTTCTACCTAATGTTTAGTCATGTGATGTTCAAGTCCATGCAGACACAAGTACTACAATGAGCAATATATAAATATAAAAAGTCATTCGTTTGCATGAATAGTTAAAAGCTAATGAATGGATTGTTGGATGGATAAATGCATTTAGATTCCCTCGATTTTACTTCATGGTAAAAACCCTACACAGACAGAAGAACAAAATAAATAGTATGAAGACCATGTTTTTAACTACAGTGCGTTACAAGTCTAAATGTTATTTACAAGTCCCTACTTAGCTCACGGGAAAATGTGCTTAAAAGTTTGCAATGCTTCTGCATTGGAGAATGCGAGCATCGATCCAGCTACCTCTCGCATGCTATGCGAGCACTCTACCATTCGAGCTAATTCCCCTTACGATGAACCCCCTTTAGCCTTTTGTAAATTGTAATGTACTATCAGAGCGTTGATGCTGCATTATAAAGTGAGGGTGCAACGTGTTTAAGCTCACATACTCTTTTCTGTATTATGCCTTGCTTTTAAACCATCACAGACTCTGTTTATCGCAGCCTTTAGGACGATCGAAACCCAATCAAAACTGTCTTTGTACCACTGATAGACTCAACTTTATTGTCATTACACATGTACAAGTACAATGCAACGAAATGCAGTTTAGCATCTAACCAGAAGTGCAATAAGCAGAAAGTGCAGAATAAACAGTATTTATGATATACATTATTTACAGTGGGTAAATAGCAGTGGTATTAACAGGATCTATAAACTATACTATAAACAAGATATGTAGCTGAAAACTATATATATTAAGGTGCATATTAATATTAAGGTGCTATGCAGGTTAAAGTGATTAAGGTGCTATGGACACGATCAAGGAATGAGTACGTAAAAACATAATAAACAGATATATACAGTATTTATGAGATTTATGTACAAATGAGGTATGTACCAGTGAAATACAAAGCGGAAAAAGGATAAAAATTATCATGTTTGTAGTGTGTGTGTGGGGAGGGGGGGGGGGGGGGAGCTGTTCCTCAGTCTAGTAGTCCTTGTCCGGAGGCTCCTAAAGCGCCTGCCAGAGGGCAGAAGGGCAAATAGTCTGTGTGCAGGGTGGGAGGAGTCCTTAAGAATGCTGCGAGCTCGACGCAGACAGCGTTTCCTCTGGACGTCCTCAATGGGTGGAAGTGAAGTCCCTGTGATGCGCTGGGCCGTTTTCACCACTCGTTGCAGTGCCTTGCGGTTTGCAACAGTGCAGTTTCCATACCAGACTGTGATACTGCTGGTCAGGATACTTTCTATTGCACACTGGTAAAAGTTCACCAGGATGGCCGAAGACAGATGGTGTTTCCTGAGTGTCCTCAGGAAGAAGAGGCACTGGTGAGCCTTCTTGGCCAAGCTGGAGGTGTTGGTGGTCCAGGACAGGTCCTCCGAAATGTGGGTCCCCAAAAACTTGAAGCTGGAGACACGTTCAACAGCTATTCCGTCTATGTGGATGGGGTCATGCGTGCCTCCTCCTTCCCTCCTGAAGTCCACGATGAGCTCTTTAGTTTTGTTGTTGTTGAGGAGCAGATTGTTGTCCTCACACCATGTGGCCAGATGCTGTACCTCCTCCCTGTAGGCTGTCTCATCGTTGTTACTGATGAGTCCAATCACCGTGGTGTCGTCAGCAAACTTAATGATGGAGTTGTATCCATGCACAGGCCTGCAGTCGTGGGTGAAAAGGGAGTAGAGGAATGGGCTCAGCACACAGCCCTGTGGTACGCCTGTATTGAGTGAGATGGTGATGGAGTAGGTGTGGCCTGACCTAACATGCTGAGGTCTGTTGGTAAGAAAGTCCATAATCCAGTGACAAAGGGAGGTGTTAATACCCAGATCTCCAAGTTTAGTGACTAACTTGGAAGGGATTACAGTATTAAATGCTGAGCTGAAGTCAAAAAACAGCATTCGTGCTTTTTAAAGGGGATGTCATTTTTCAGCATTTTAAAGGGGATGTCGTGAGTTTCAGCTGTTCATCTTTTATGAAGCAGTTTCACCAGATGAAAAACCATTCAAAAGTCACGTACAGCTACTTTAACAAAAAGTCGTTTCAGATAAAACTCCGAGACATTCCAAAATTGGAGAATTATAAATTATTGTGTGTTTGTGTAACCCAATTAAAATTTGGGGATTACTAATATTTTTGTTTATGTTAATTTTTAACTCGTAAATAAGTTGTTCTTATTTGTTCTGTAAATAATGTTCTGGTTGTTTTATGCTGTTTAAAGTAAAGTGTATGTATAGCCCTCCCTTGATTTATTTTTAAGCCAATCAGCATGAACTTTCACAGGTCGGGAAAAGAGCGGGAGAAAGTGGGTGGAAAAGAAGAAAAAATTGAAAAATTGCGTGATGTGAAACAAGTGTCATGTAAGCGGGTAAAACACCTGTTTAGGATTTATCTCTCTTGATGCGTAAAGACACACGGACAGTGAGTCTTATATTAACATCTTGCAGTCAATTAGTGACATTGTTTATGCTGCATCAGCCGTGAACTTCGTCTCTTGAGTTTACGCGCATGGACATTGAAGGCAGTACGCTTCCTCAGCAACTGTGACGATTACAGTGGATTAAAAGCATCGGATAAACTCTGATCGTTTCATCCAAGATCAAAAGGAAAAAGACTGGTGGATTTTTTCTGTTTCATCCATGTAAACAAAGAACGTGGACAGCTCCACCACAACCGACCAAATATACTTCGTGATCTGTGCTGATTGGGACTATTAGGTTGGATCAGGCCTGCAACGGTAATTTTGGATACCCTTTTTTTATTGTATTATAACATTTTTGTAAAATATATTGGGGTTTGAAATGCATATTAATGATTGTGTAAATGAGTAAATAGTTAATTTGTTTAAGTATTATTATTAACGTATACAAGTTTGGTATGTGAGTCAGAGATAATGTTAATACAGCTACTGTAAATGGTGTTAGTCGCAGGTTTTTTTGTGCAAGGTTAGTACCACATATATATAGGGTAATTGAAGTAGTTTTTTCGGTTTAAATAAGAGTATAGCTTAAATATAAAATAATCGTAAGTACTGATAAGTAGTGGCCCTTTTAAATCCTTACATTACCACAAAGAAAGATATTTCTTAAACAAATAAAAGAAGTCAGGGAGTGCTTTCCAAATACAGCCAGGGGTGCTAGGGGACGCTATATTTGTCAGTTTAAACAAGTCAAAAAAGGTCTTTAAACCAAACGATTTGAGTAAAAATAGAGCATAACTGTCACTGTCACTGTAGAACTTACAGACTGACCTAATGTTTGATGCAGCGTTTCAGTGAGTAACGACTTTTATATTATGTGTTGCCTTTAAATGATCATAATGTTTCGGCATTGGAGATTGTGGGCATCGATCCCACTACCTCTCGCATGCTAAGCGAGTGCTCTACCATTTGAGCTAATTTCCCTTATACAGAACCTTCCTTTAGGATTTGTAAATTGTAATGTACTAACAGAGTGTTGATGCTGCATTATAAAGTGAGAGTGCAACGTGTTTAAGCTCACGTACTGTTTTCTGTATTACGCGTTGTTTTTAAACCATCACAGACTCAGTTTATTTAAAAGGTTGATCTTAGCCTTTAGGACGAACAATGTGAGGTCTTTTATGAAGTGCATTTTTTCTTTGATTTTGTTGGACCTGTAGGAGATTGTCCTGTTCTTGTTGCAGCTCTGCTGGAGGGTTATTTTCTTGGTGTTTGTGGTGGTGGTGGTGGTGGGGTCTTTGTTCCCATTTTGGTTTGTTTAGTATATGATGTACTTTACATCCACTTAAATAATGTGAACATTTCAATTTTTGTCGTAAAATACTGCTGTAACAATGTAAATGGACGCTGAATATCCATACTTGTGGATTAAATGGATATTTAAGTATTTAAGTACATATTTCAATGGATGTAAAGTACATCATATACTAAATAAACCAAAATGGGAACAAAGACCCCACCACCACCACCACCACCACAAACACCAAAAAAATAACCCTCCAGCAGAGCTGCAACAATAAACAGAACAAGATCAGGAAGAATACATGATTCAATGTCTCACATTTTCAGTGATCAAAAGCCTGGGTCCTGGCGATGTTACTTTGACACGTACCACCTACCTCAGCATTGTTGCAGACCATGTACACCCTTTGATGAAAACTGTATTCCCTGATGGCTGTGTCCTCTAAAGAAGTAGATTTGTATAAATCATGAACTGTCAGAAGTGGGATTCGAACCCTCGCCTCCAGGGGAGACTGCGACCTGAACGCAGCGCCTTAGACCACTCGGCCATCCTGACCTCGCCACACATGGAATAATATTTGCATGAACTGCTTAATCTTTTCACATCATTATGTATTGTAAATGTACTGACTGTAACCCATCTGCTGCACTGTACACTTTGTCACTAGGCTGTAAACCATATATCAATAGAAAGGGAGCCTCATATGAGATCTCCAACTGACCAAATAATGTTTTTGGGTGGACCATTGTTAGCACTGTAACAGCACTAGCATGTTAGGGTGTGTTTTCTCTAGTCTGAGTGTATTAGGTACAGCCTTCTTGTTGGGTTTTTAACTGACTGGATTATTTATTAGGATTAATAATTATTCATTAAGAACTCAAACCCTGTTTGTGCTGGTTGTAGGCTATTCAATTGTCCACTAGATGACAATTTGAATACAGTTAGAAAGTAAAACGATGTCTGTTTCAAGCAAAGTTTCATCGCATGCTGACCTGTGTGGAATACAACTGATGTATGTAGCACTAAGAAGTGTTTCTTAAGGATTCTTTTAGGTGTTCTTGGTAGAACTGTTTCTACTTGAAGAACCATTTAGTATAATTTAAGGTTCTCTGCTAACTCAATTTGATTTTTATGGATTTTTTTATTTTGCCACATAACATTTTAATGACTTTAAAACCATCGTGCAATTGATACAGGAAAAAAGGTAAAAAGGTGGAAGAAAGGAATCTGTTTGTAATCTACCTGCAAAATTCTCCTCCAGAGATGTTTTTCTTTGTGTGTGTAAGCAGCAACATACTTCACCTAAAACTTTATACAATCGCGTTCAAGAGAGCCGAAACAGAAATAAAAACATATTATATTAATTAAAGTTTTACAGGACAACGTATGTTAAAGTTTGTAATTTAACTCACATCCTTGTGAGGAAAAGAACAGATTGTAGGGCCCAGATAGCTCATTCGGTAGAGCATCAGACTTTTAATCTGAGGTTCAAGAGTTCAAGTCCCTGTTCGGGCGAGTTCTTCCTTACTGCATTAGGTAAGCGGTAATGTCCCGTACTACATGGTTTATTTAGAGAGTTGAAGAATTTGTACTTGAGATTAGGGATGCATCGATACCATTTTTTCCCAACCGAGTACAAGTACAGTATATCAGATATCGGATTTAAAACGCGATCGGGAAAAAAGGTCTGTGTTGCCTGCGTGCGCGTTTGTGTGCATGAAGCTTGTCGTTACTGGCAACGTGTCAGCGGAGTAATACAGTTGTGGTGTGAAAAGGCTGTGCTGTTATCACGAATATCAGCACGGTTAGAACGCTTCTCAACCAATCAGATTGTAAGGTCGGAACTAACTGTGGTATAAAGTAAAACGATGTCTGTTTCTATCACAGTTTCATCACATGCTGACCTCTAGACAGGGCTGGACAGGGAACAAAATTCAGCCCTGGACTTTTTTCTTGACCAGCCCACTACAAGCACATCGCGCCACACATATCACCCCCTAATCAAATGTTAGATGATTGATATTAATAGTTTTCATCTATCGTACCACTAAAGTTAATAACTCACTATAATAAAAATTAAAATAATAAAAAAATAACTACAAACAAATATATATATTTCCAACACTTTTCTTTGGGATTAATAGTTCTATCCATCTATCACACACATAAAATTAACAATTTCTTAAATGGTTCTATTGGATTTCCCCATCCTGTCTCATTAAACCGCAAGAAATAAAATTAAACCTTTCTTTCATTAAACCTTTAACACTGGTAAATATGCTTTTTTCGCACTTTTAATGACACGTGATTCACGTTTGTTCCAAATTAGTGCATTGCTCTGATGAGCAAAGAAATAAATACTTTATATGTTGACAAGGGAAATTAACCATGTGGGCTATGCACATAATCACTCTAAAAAAATTCCTGAACAGCTGCATTTTTCCTTTCTGTATTATAGATGACAAGATAGTGTTTACTTTTTCTGAAGAGCAGAGACTAATGGTACCATCTCAAATTATATCCACCGCCCTATGTAGTGCACTATGTTGGACATGACATCATAGAACTTTTACAAAAATCGTCCTTAAAACCACTTTTTCTGTTTTTATCACGGGCTTTTTCTGCACTTCCTTTACGCTTTTTCGACCCTTTCTCCATCTCGCACTCATTCATAGTTCTTGTACTGGTGGTTGTGATTACGGTTTATCCTGGGGGAGGGACATTTCTGTGATTGGCCAATGGACATGCAGCGAGGATACTGTGGTGGGCCAATGCACACTTCAGGATTATTATTCAGGAATATTTAAAACAGAATTTATTTTTCACTCTCTCAGCGGCCCACATACAGAGCGGCCCACCGGGAAAACTCCCGACCCTCCCGATGGCCAGTCCATCCCTGCCTCTAGAATACAACTGATGTATGTAGCACTAAGAAGTGTTTCTTAAGGGTTCTTTTTGTGTTCTTGGTAGAACTGTTTCTACTTGAAGAACCCTTTAGTATAATTTAAGGTTCTTTGCTAACTCAATTTGAGTTTTATGGATTTTTTTCTCTCTTGCCACATAAATGCACATAACATTTTAATGACTGGAAAACAATCGTGCAATTGGTACAGGAAAAAAGGAAAAAGGTGAAAGAAAGGAATCTGTTTGTAATCTACCTGCTAAATTCTCCTCCTGAGATGTTTTTCTTTGTGTGTGTAAGCAGCAACATACTTCACCTAAAACTTTATACAATCGCCTTCAAGAGAGACAGCACAGATCTTTACAGCCTGAATAGCTCAGTCGGTAGAGCATCAGACTTTTAATCTGAGGGTCCAGGGTTCAAGTCCCTGTTCGGGCGAGTTGTTTCTTACTGCATTAGGTAAGAGGTAATTTCCCGTACTACATGGTTTATTCAGAAAGTTGAAGAATTTGTACTTTGTGAGATATTTCTAAGTGAAATAGCATGTACTTGATCAGCTTGAAATAATAGCACACTGTATGTGCAACATGTTCTCCACCCCATCTTGTTGTACGCCAAGCTGTTTCAAACAGACTGTAGTAATTGCACTACATTAAACAGCTGGTATATCCTGCACTATTTTGGACCTTACATAATGCAGCATCAACACTCTGTTAGTACATTACAATTTACAAAGAGTCCTTTGTAAGGGGAATAAGCTTATATGGTAGAGCGCTTGCTTAGCATGCGAGAGGTAGCGAGATCTATGCCCGCATTCTCCAGTGTACAAACATTGTGATAATTTAATGGCATCATGTAATACGAAAGTCAATGCCTCATTGCTCACTGAAACTATATCTTTTCAGATTGTTATGTATGGTAGAGGGTTAAAGATGTAAATTTGTATATAGCATGCGCTGTCAGAAGTGGGATTTGAACCCACAGCTCCAGGGGAGACTGTGACCTGAACGCAGCACCTTAGACCGCATCCTGACTAGCTTGGGTACCATTGACACCACACCATATATCAATAGAAAGGGAGCCCCATATGAGCACTCCAACTGACCAAATAATGATTTTGGACCATTTGTGAACCATTCTTAGCACTGTAACGGCACTAGCATGTTAGGGTGTGTTTTATCTGGTATGAGTGTATTAGGTACAGCCTTCTTGTTGGATTTTTAACTGACTGGATTATGTGTTAAGAACTCAAACCCTGTTTGTGCTGGTTGTAGGCTATTCAATCGATCACTAGATGGCATAATATGAATACAGTTAGAAAGTAAAACGATGTCGCATGCTGACCTGTGTGGAATACAACTAATGTATGTAGTACTAAGAAGTGTTTCTTAAGGGTTTTTTTGGTGTTCTTGCTGGAACTGTTCTACAGGACAACGTATGTTAAAGTTTGTAATTCAAGTCACATCCTTGTGAGGATTAAAGCAGCTTGCAGACTTTTAATCTAGAAGTTGTTTATTACTGCATTAAGTAAGTGGTAATGTCCTGTACTACATGCTGTATTTACAGTTGAAGAATTTGTACTTTGTGAGATGTTATTAAGTGAAATATCATGTACTTGGTCAGCTTGAAATAATAGCACACTGTATGTGTAACATGTTCTCCACACCGACTAGTTGTACGTCCAGCTGTTTCAAACAGACTGTAGTAAATAGAGGACCGTTTAAATCTATATTTATGTGTAGCCTAATAATGCGCTGAGTTTTACATATTAATACCCACATATTTTTTGTTGCCTTAAAGACTCACTTAAATCCTGATCTAATTTTTGATGCTGCGTTTCATTAAGCGATGCCGCAACGAGTTTCATTTTACATGATACCCTTAAATAATCATAATGTATCTGCACTGGAGAATGCGGGCATCGATCCCGCTACCTCTCGCATGCAAAGCGAGCGCTCTACCATTTGAGCTAATTCCCCTTACGACACATCTTTGTTCCCATTTTGAAGGTTGTGATATTGCTTTAAGCTTAACTTTTCTTTTTCATGTAATTACTGATATTTTACTGGATCTCTGCTGATATCTTGTGGGCCATATTGACTAATCAGTGAAAATTAATGCGCTGCCTTGTATAATAAAACCATTATGCTTATTTAGCTTTAATTAGCTTTAAATATTAAACAGTTAATAAGATAGTGATGGTGAAACTAATAACCTGTTATTACCATCACTAAGTGTTTTTACCATCACAACAAGTTATGTGTTGGTAATGACATGTTGAGGTAATGACAGTTTTTACTTAGGGAAAAAATGAGGGGCGATCTACCTGTATGCACTGTGAGATCGACTGGTAGATCGTGATCGACGTATTGGGCACCCCTGATGTAAAACAACTGTACTTTTGGTAACCCCTTTTGGAGTCTTTCCAATAAATTGCTCCTGATAACTTTTATTGCTTATTGAAACACAACATTTCCATCACAGATCTGCTTCAAACTTAGGGAGATCCGCTGTCAGAACTCGGACACAGTCTCTATGTTCAAGTCTAGATTGAAAACATGTTTATTTACTCAGGCTTTTGATTGGTCTTTTCAAACTAAACAAGCAAACCTAGTTATGCTGTAATAGTTAGGGGTGCTGGAGTCTAAACCTGTAAAACTCTCTGATATTTTACTCTTAACGATTTCACATTGTAACAACATCTTCTGTTGTATTAATCCGAGGTGGCTCTGACGGAAACCTGTTCACCCTCTCGAGGTTAAAGACTGAAAGTCGAGACTGCAGTGCCAACAATGCTGCTCCTACTAGATGTGACAGTGACCTGGCGTGTTTGCACCAAAAATGTCCAGAACTTACAACAGACTTTATCACAGACTGGACTGAACAATGAAGAACTCACATTATTTTTTTTTGCTAGTTACAGCTTTCAGTTCAATTTAATTTTGTGTTTGTATGATTTGTGTAAATCCTTTTAATTTAAAGTATCCTCCAGGCCACCCAAGAAGGATGGGTCCCTGCTGAGTCTGGTTCCTCTTAAGGTTTCTTCCTGAGTTTTTCCTTGCCACTCTCGCCCTTCGGCCTGGATTCTGTAAAGTTGCTTTGAGACAATGTTCATTGTAAAAAGCGCTATATAAATAAATTTTGCTTGACATGTGTCCGAGATCTCTAACTCAAGCACCGTTTATGCAATCCATTTGAGTACTACTGTATTTTATAGAGTACATCCTGAGCTTTTTATTAATGTCACATTTGTGGGTGTGCGGCAAGCAGCTCATGAACTTTCTTTTAAAAATGGCTGCCATGTCATATTTTACATTTCATGGAAATAAGCAAAGTAAGAGATCAGTTTCGTTCAATGTGAGTCGTAACTTCAGTTTATAAAGATTACAGAAATGTACAGCAATTTGAACCCTTTCTAAACAAAACATTTATCCAATGTCCTTTGTTGTGGACAGCAGGACTTACTACCCCCTGTTTTTAGCCTATTTCTATACAAGGAAGCAGAGGGCTGAGTAAGGCAGAAAATATTTTATTACAAATTTATGCAGGAAAGTCAGGTGATGCTGTGTTAGTGTGTGTTGTGCTGGTATTACTGGATAAGACACAGCAGCGCTGCTAGACTGAGAATAGTCCACCAACCAAAAACATCCAGCCATCAGCACCCAGTGGGAAGCGTCCTATGACCACTGATGAAGGTCTAGAAGATGACCAACTCAAACAGCAGCAATAGATGAGCGAACGTTTCTGACTTTACATTTACAAGGTGGACCAACTAGGTAGGAGTGTCTAATAGAGTGGGCAGTGAGTGGACACGGTATTTAAAAACTCCAGCAGCGCTGCTGTGTCTGATCCACTCATACCAGCACAACACACACTAACACACAAGCACCATGTCAGTGTCACTGCAGTGCTGAGAATGATCCATCACCTAGATAATACCTGCTCTGTGGTGGTCATGTCAATAATTGTAGAACTACAAAGTGCTTCTATATGGTAAGTGGAGCTGATAAAATAGACAGTGAGTGTAGAAACAAGGAGGTGGTTTTAATGTTATGGCTGATTAGTGTAAACTCACACACTGTTGTATGTGCTTGCATGACTGTAGGACGAGTTCTCAGTGCATTACCGTAATATCCAAAAAATGTGTCCTTGAGATTTCAGTGCAGAAAAGTTTGTGTAGAGACTGCAGCAGCGGATACTGTGTTTGTTTTGATTTTGAGGTCATACTTTATTAACAAGGTAAGTTTATTAAAATAAACGTTTTTTTTGTATATTAGCTTCTGGATATTTTCGGATGCTACGGACAAAACTGTGTTGTACTGCTATGATGATACGACTATGTTCCAAACTCTTTTAGACTCTTCCACCACCGTTAGCGCTTCTCTCAGTTAGTTCAGCTCATTAAATATATTATCCACAATATCGCTTACTTTTACAAACCCAATTCCAAAAATGTTTAGACAAAAGGGAAAATGTCAATGTAAATAGACAGCGGTTTGTAAAAGATGTTATTTATATTCTAGCATACAAACATACATCGCTCCAAAATATGAATGAACGCTTCAGCCAGAGTTGCCAGATTGCGCATTTCAAAGTCTGTCAAAATGCATGGAAAACCGCCCAACATACTCACGAAAAACAGCCGATAATCAGCGCTTAAACAATATTAAACCAGTTAAACATGACCTACTACTGCTGATATCTCACAAATCAGTGATTATAAATTATTAATGGCATTTGAAATAATAAAAAACTAAGACTAACTAGTACTAAGATTTGTACACACTGTTGTATCATTTTTTTCACATTATTATGTATGGTAGAGGGTTAAAGATGTAAATTTGTATGAAGCATGTGCTGTCAGAAGTGGGATTTGAACTCACACCTCCAGGGAAGACTGCGACCTGAACGCAGTGCCTTAGACCACTCGGCCATCCTGATTAGCTGGGCTATCATTGATACCACTTTCGCCTCACACCAACTAAGATTTGTACAAACTGCTAAATCTTTTCACATTATTATGTATGGTAGAGGGTTAAAGATGTAAATTTGTATAAAGCATGAGCTATCAGAAGTGGGATTTGAATCCATCCCTCCAGGGAAGACTGCATACTGTGCCTTAGACTGCTAAACTATTCTGTCTAACTTGGACACTGTTGACGCCACTCCCGCCCCACACGAACTAATATTTGTACAAACTCCTGAATCTTTTCACATTATTATGTATGATAAATTTACTGACTCTAACCCATTTGCTGCACTGTACACTTTGTCACTAGGCTGTAAACCATATATCAATAGAAAGGGAGCCCCATATGAGATCTCCAACTGACCAAATAATGTTTTTGGGTGGACCATTCTTAGCATTGTAACAGCACTAGCGTGTTAGGGTGTGTTTTCTCTGGTATGAGTGTATTAGGTACAGCCTCCTTGTTGGGTTTTTAACTTACTGGATTATTTCCTAAGAACTCAAACCCGGTTTTTGTGGAACGCCTTCTCAGAAGAGTTATAGCTGTTATAGCTGCAAAGGGTGGGCCGACATCATATTAAACCCTTTGGATTAAGAATGGGAGTCACTCAAGTTCATATGCGTGTGAAGGCAGATGAGTAAATACTTTTGGCAAAAAACCTTTTTATATTAATTGAAGTTTTACAGAACAACGTATGTTAAAGTTTGTAATTTATGTCACATTCTTGTAGAGCATCAGACTTTTAATCTGAGGGTCCAGGGTTCAAGTCCCTGTTCGGGCGAGTTGTTTCTGCATTAGGTAAGCGGTAATGTCCCGTACTACATGGTTTATTTAGAATGATGAAAAATTCATACTTTGTGAGATATTTCAAATTGAAATAGCATGTACTTGATAAGCTTGAAATAATAGCACACTGGATGTGTAACATGTTCTCCACCCCTAGTTGAATGCCCAGCTGTTTCAAACAGACTGTAGTAAATAGAGGACCGTTTAAATCTATATTTATGTGTATTAATACCCACATATTTTATGATGCTTTAAAGACTCACTTAAACGAACAATGTGAGGTCTTTTATGAAGTGCATTTTCTCTTTGATTTTGTTGGACTTGTGGTGGTGGTGGTTAGGGGAAGGGGGTTGTGATTATATGTAACTTTACTACCTCATGTACATTTGTGTTTTTGTTCCCATTTTGAATGTTGTGATATTGCTTTAAGCTTAACTTTCTTTTTCATGTAATTACTGATATTTTACTGGATCTCTGCTGATATCTTGTGGGCCATATTGACTAATCAGTGAAAATTTGTCACATTTTTAGAGATCAAAAGCCTGGGTCCTGGCATCCATGTGGATGTTACTTTGACACGTACCACCTACCTCAGCATTGTTGCAGACCATGTACACCCTTTAATGAAAACTGTATTCCCTGATGGCTGTTGACTCTAAAGATGTAAATTTGTATAAAGCTTGAGATGTCAGAAGTGGGATTCGAACTCACGCCTCCAGGGGAGACTGCGACCTGAACACAGCGCCTTAGACCGCTTGGCCATCCTGACACTTACCAACAACACCCCCACATGGCCAAAGATTTGTACGAACTGCTGAATCTTTTCACATTATTATGTATGTTAGAGGGTTAAAGACATAAATTTGTATGAAGCACTAGCAGTCAGAAGTGGGATTCTAACCCACGCTTCAGTGGGACACCGTGACCTGAACTCAGCGTTTTAGACCTCATCCTGACTAGCTTGGGTACCATCGCCATCACCCTCGCCCCACACGGGCGAACTGATTGTACAAACTGCTTTTCACATTATTATGTATGGTAAATTTACTGACTGTAACCCATTTGCTGCACTGTACACTTTGTCACTAGGCTGTAAACCATATATCAATCGAATCATGAGATCTCCAACTGACCAAATAATGTTTTTTGAAAGGGTTCTTTTTGTGTTCTTGCTAGAACTGTTTATACTTGAACTATTTAATATAATTTAAGGTTCTTTGCTAACTCAATTTGATTTTTATGGATTTTTTTTCTCTTGCCACATATAAATGCACATAACATTTTAATGACTGTAAAACAATCGTGCAGTTGATACAGGAAAAAAAGAAGAAGGTGAAAGAAAGGAATCTGTTTGTAATCTACCTGCAAAATTCTCCTCCCGAGATGTTTTTCTTTGTGTGTGTAAGCAGCAACATACTTCACCTAAAACTTTATACAATCGCGTTCAAGAGAGACAGTCTAGCTCTTTACAGCCTGGATAGCTCAGTCGGTAGAGCATCAGACTTTTAATCTGAGGGTCCAGGGTTCAAGTCCCTGTTCGGGCGAGTTATTTCTTACTGTGTTGGGTAAGCGGTAATGTCCCGTACTACTGGTGCTGGTCATAAAATTAGAATAACATGAAAAAGTTGATTTATTTCAGTAATTCCATTCAAAAAGTGAAACTGGTATATTATATTCATTCATTACACACAGACTGATATATTTCAAATGTTTATTTCTTTTAATGTTGATGATTATAACTGACAACTAATGAAAACCCCAAATTCAGTATCTCAGAAAATTAGAATATTGTGACAAGGTACAATATTGAAGACACCTGGTGCCACACTCTAATCAGCTAATTAACTCAAAACACATGCAATAGTCTTTAAATGGTCTCTCAGTCTAGTTCTGTAGGCTACACAATCATGGGGAAGACTGCTGACTTGACAGTTGTCCAAAAGACGACCATTGACACCTTGAACAAGGAGGGCAAGACACAAAAGGTCATTGCTAAAGAGGCTGGCTGTTCACAGAGATCTGTGTCCAAGCACAGTAATAGAGAGGCGAAGGGAAGGAAAATATGTGGTAGAAAAAAGTGTACAAGCAATAGGGATAACCGCACCCTGGAGAGGATTGTGAAACAAATCCCATTCAAAAATGTGGGGCAGATTCACAAAGAGTGGACTACAGCTGGAGTCAGTACTTCAAGAACCACCACGCACAGATGTATGCAAGACATGGGTTTCAGCTGTTGCATTCCTTGTGTCAAGCCACTCTTGAACAAGAGACAGCGTCAGAAGCGTCTCGCCTGGGCTAAAGACAAAAAGGACTGCTGAGTGGTCCAAATTTATGTTCTCTGATGAAAGTAAATTTTGCATTACCTTTGGAAATCAAGGTCCCAGAGTCTGGAGGAAGAGAGGAGAGGCACTGCTGGTGTTGGTCCACTGTGTTTTCTGAGGTCCAAGGTCAACGCAGCCGTCTACCAGGAAGTTTTAGAGCACTTCATGCTTCCTGCTGCTGACCAACTTTATGGAAATGCAGATTTCATTTTCCAACAGGACTTGGCACCTGCACACAGTGACAAAGCTACCAGTACCTGGTTTAAGGACCATGGTATCCCTGTTCTTAATTGGCCAGCAAACTCGGAGAATACGAGCATCGATCCAGTTACCTCTCGCATGCTAAGCGAGTGCGATACCATTCGAGCTAATTCCCCTTACGATGAACCCCCTTTAGTCTTTTGTAAATTGTAATGTACTAACAGAGCGTTGATGCTGCATCATAAAGTGAGGGTGCAACGTGTTTAAGCTCACATACTCTTTTCTGTATTATGCCTTGCTTTTAAACCATCACAGACTCCGTTTATCGCAGCCTTAAGGACAAACTAAACCCAATCAAAACTGTCTTTGTACAACTGATAGACTGACTTAAGGGGATGTCGTGAGTTTCAGCTGTTCATCTTTTATGAAGCAGTTTCACCAAATGAAAAACCGCTGCTTTAACAAAAAGTCGTTTTAGATAAAACTCAGAGACATTTCAAAATTGGAGAATTATAAGTTATTGTGTGTTTGTGTAGCCCAATTAAAAATTGGAGATTACTAATATTTTGTTTATGTTAATTTATAACTAGTAAATAAGTTGTTCTTATTTGTTCTGTAAATAATGTTCTGGTTGTTTTATGCTGTTTAAAGTATAGTGTATGTATAGCCCTCCCTTGATTTATTTTTAAGCCAATCAGCATGAACTGTCACAGGTCGGGAAAAGAGCGGGAGAAAGTGGGTGGAAAAAGAAGAAAAAAGTGGAGAAAATAGCGTGATGTGAAACAAGTGTCATGTAAGCGGGTAAAACACCTGTTTAGGATTTATCTCTCTTGATGCGTAAAGACAAACGGACAGTGAGTTTTATATTAACATCTTGCAGTCGATTAGTGACATTGTTTATGCTGTATGCCTGACAAAATGAGAAAATCCAGGAAATCACATTGTAGGATTTTTAAAGAATTTATTTGTAAATTATGGTGGAAAATAAGTATTTGGTCAATAACAAACAAGCAAGATTTCTGGCTCTCACAGACCTGTAACTTTTTCTTTAAGAAGCTCTTCTGTCCTCCACTCATTACCTGTATTAATGGCACCTGTTTGACCTCGTTATCTGTATAAAAGACACCTGTCCACAGCCTCAAACAGTCAGACTCCAAACTCAACCATGGCCAAGACCAAAGAGCTGTCGAAGGACACCAGGAAGAAAATTGTAGACCTGCACCAGGCTGGGAAGAGTGAATCTACAATAGGCAAGCAGGTTGGTGTGAATAAATAAACTGTGGGAGCAATTGTAAGAAAATGGAAGACATACAAGACCATTGATAATCTCCCTTGGGGTCAAGATCTCATCCCGTGGGGTCAAAATGATCATGAGAACGGTGAGCAAAAATCCCAGAACTACACGGAGGGACCTGATGAATGACCTGCAGAGAGCTGGGACCAAAGTAAAAAGGCTACCATCAGTAACACACTACGCCGAGAGGGACTCAAATCCTGCAGTGCCAGGCATGTCCCCCTGCTTAAGCCAGTACATGTCCAGACCCGTCTGAAGTTTGCCAGAGAGCATATGGATGATCCAGAAGAGGATTGGGAGAATATCATGTGGTCAGATGAAACCAAAATGGAACTTTTTGGTAAAAACTCAACTCGTCATGTTTGGAGGAAGAAGAAGAACCCAAGAACACCATACCTACTGTGAAGCATGGGGGTGGAAACATCATGCTTTGGGGCTGTTTTTCTGCAAAGGGGACAGGACGACTGATCCGTGTTAAGGGAAGAATGAACGGGGCCATGTATCGTGAGATTTTAAGCCAAAACCTCCTTCCATCAGTGAGAGCATTGAAGATGGAACGTGGCTGGGTCTTCCAGCATGACAATGATCCCAAACACACCGCTCGGGCAACGAAGGAGTGGCTCCGTAAAAAGCATTTCAAGGTCCTGGAGTGGCCTAGCCAGTCTCCAGACCTCAACCCCATAGAAAATTTGTGGAGCCCGTGTTGCCCAGCGACAGCCCCAAAACATCACTGCTCTAGAGGAGATCTGCATGGAGGAATGGGCCAAAATACCAGCTACAGTGTGTGCAAACCTGGTGAAGACTTACAGGAAACGTTTGACCTCTGTCATTGCCAACAAAGGTTATGTTACAAAGTATTGAGTTGAACTTTTGTTATTGACCAAATACTTATTTTCCACCATAATTTACAAATAAATTCTTTAAAAATCCTACAATGTGATTTCCTGGATTTTTTTTCTCATTTTGTCTCTCATAGTTGAAGTGTACCTATAATGAAAATTACAGACCTCTCTCATCTTTCTAAGTAGGAGAACCTGCACAATCAGTGGCTGACTAAATACTTTTTGACCCCACTGTATATATAGGGTAATTGAAGTTTTTTCAGTTTAAATAAGAGTATAGCTTAAATATAAAATAACCGTAAGTTCTGATAAGTAGTGTCCCTTTTAAATCCTTACATTACCACAAAGAAAGAGATTTCTTAAACAAATAAAAGAAGTCAGGGAGCGCTTTCCAAATACAGCCAGGGTTGCTAGGGGGCGCTACATTTTAAATGTCAATTTAAACAAGTCAAAAAAGGTTTTAAACCAAACGATTTGAGTAAAAATAGAGCATAACTGTCACTGTAGAACTTACAGACTGACCTAATGTTTGATGCAGCATTTCAGTGAGCAACGACTTTCATGTTATGTGTTGCCTTTAAGTGATCATAATGTTTCGGCATTGGAGAATGTGGGCATCGATCCCACTACCTCTCGCATGCTAAGCGAGCGCTCTACCATTTGAGCTAATTCCCCTTACACAGAACCATCCTTTAGGATTTGTAAATTGAAATATACTAACAGAGTGTTGATGCTGCATTATAAAGTGAGGGTGCAACGTGTTTAAGCTCACGTACTCTTTTCTGTATTACGCGTTGTTTTTAAACCATCACAGACTCAGTTTATTTAAAACGTTGATCTTAGCCTTTAGGACGAACAATGTGAGGTCTTTTTTGAAGTGCATTTTTCTTTGATTTTGTTGGACCTGTAGGAGATTGTCCTGTTCTTGTTGCAGCTCTGCTGGAGGGTTATTTTCTTGGTGTTTGTGGTGGTGGTGGTGGTCTTTGTTCCCATTTTGGTTTATTTAGTATATGATGTACTTTACATCCATTTAAATAATGTGAACATTTCCATTTTTGTCATAAAATACTGCTGTAACAATGTAAATGGACGCTGAATAAACATACTTAAATGGATATTTAAGTATTTAAGTACATATTTAAAAGGATGTAAAGTACATCATATACTAAATAAACCAAAATGGGAACAAAGACCCCACCACCACCACCACCACAAACACCAACAAAATAACCCTCCAGCAGAGCTGCAACAATAAACAGAGCAAGATCAGGATGAATACATGATTCAGTTTCTCAGATTTTCAGTGATCAAAAGCCTGGGTCCTGGCATCCACGTGGATGTTACTTTGACACGTACCACCTACCTCAGCATTGTTGCAGACCATGTACACCCTTTGATGAAAACTGTATTCCCTGATGGTTGTGTCCTCTAAAGAAGTAGGTTTGTTTAAATCATGAGCTGTCAGAAGTGGGATTCGAACCCATAAACTGCTTAATCTTTTCACATTATCATGTATTGTAAATGTACTGACTGTAACCCATTTGCTGCACTGTACACTTTGTCACTAGGCTGTAAACCAAAAATCAGTAGAAAGGGAGCCCCATATGAGATCTCCAACTGACCAAATAATGATTTTGGGTGGATCATTGTTAAGTGCTCTTTTCTCTAGTCTGAGTGTATTAGGTACAGCCTTCTTGTTGGGTTTTTAACTGACTGGATTATTTATTAAGATTAATAATTATTCATTAAGAACTCAAACCCTGTTTGTGCTCGTTGTAGGCTATTCAATTGTCCACTAGATGACATAATATGAATACAGTTAGAAAGTAAAACGATGTCTGTTTCGAGCAAAGTTTCATCGCATGCTGACCTGTGTGGAATACAACTGATGTATGTAGCACTAAGAAGTGTTTCTTAAGGGTTCTTTTAGGTGTTCTTGGTAGAACTGTTTCTACTTGAAGAACCATTTAGGATAATTTAAGGTTCTTTGCTAACTCAATTTGATTTTTATAGATTTTTTTTATTTTGCCACATATAAATGCACATAACATTTTAATGAAAAGCAACGCATAATATAGAAAAGAGTACGTGAGCTTAAACATGTTGCACTCACTTTATAATGCAGCATTAACACTCTGTTAGTACATTACAATTTACAAAGGGTAAAGGAAAGTTTTGTGTAAGGGGAATTAGCTCAAATGGTAGAGCGCTCGCTTAGACATTTCTGTAATTTCTACAGTTATTAACCACATACCACACAGTAAAATACTGTAAATAGTTTTTACAGTACATAACAGTATTTTCCACTGCATCATGACAATTTTGCCTGATGCCAAATACTGAATACAGAGATTTACTGTATTTTTTACATTGAGGTAAATTACTGTAATTACCTTTGGCGCCAAACAATTTTATTGACAAGATTCAACCTAATTTTCAGCTGTGAGAGTTTTAAACTGACATTGTTTGCCTAACGGTTCAGCTTCGGAACCACCACATTATCTCAGGTTTTGCGGGAAGGAGTTTAGGAGAGGCGCGCACACAGAAACAGTTTGGCTATGATGGATGGAGCCGCAGTGGAGCAGCAGAGGTGCTGACCCTCGAAGAGGATTTTTTACACCAAAACTGGGAACCAGCAATAAATAAAGGTAAAGAGTCTACGACAGTTAGGACAATAAATTAACACTAGTCACGGTTATCGGGTCTGTTGTGCACTATAGGAGCGTTAGCATTAGTTGTCGGCAACTTTTTTCCAAAGTAAAACAAGTAAACGTTCCATTTTACAAATGTCTGAGTTTTATGTTTAAAAGCTAAGTTAGTCAGGTTAGGTGAAATTTATGACACGACAGCGCTAGCATAGTAGCTAATCTCCTGCGACGCTGTAAACTGTGACATCGTTTAACAGTCGCCACAGGATCCTTACAAAACATTGTATTTTTTAGAAAGATTAGATTTATTTTGAGGATACTGTATTGAATTGCATAGAAGTGTTAAAGATGATCTTTCTGTGATTACAGGTGAACAATGCTGAATGGATTGTTAAGGGGAAAGAACAAAGCAGGTTGCAGGTTAAGAAGTGGTTTACCTCGCTGCGTTTGCTACCCAGGATCTACCTAGGAACACGCTTCATTTCATGTTCAGTCGGGTATGTGAGTCGACAGTGTTGAGTGGAGTTTTATACCAAAACTACTGTGTTTCTGTAACCCTGCATTTCTGAAGCTCTTGTGTTATTTCTAATGTAACTTTATCTAGATTCATTGTTTATTGTTGTACTATGCATTCAATACTGAATAATTTAACAGTAAAAGTGTTTTTCTGTAATATGAATTAACATGAATTTTGTACATGTTAAGTTAATGCACATTGTGTTATTTTAAATGTGTTGTTTTAAATGTATGTTGAAAGTTGCATGGATTAAAGTAAGAATGTTTTTAAGGAAATTCTGTACTTGTACACGTTTTTGTTGAAAGTTTTTTAAGCATTTGCAGTGATTTAAATAAAGAATTTGATATGTTGCAATAATTGTCTGTGTGGATTAAATAACAGTATTGCGTAAGTTGTGAGTATGCGGTCGTGACTTTCCTGAAGCTCCAGCCCCATTTCTGTCTCTTGACTGAGGAGAGAATAGAAACCTTCGAAGCACGGCATACAAAAGGACAGTGCCGTGATCCAGATCCGAACCGGGGTTGCTGCGGCCACAACGCGGAGTACTAACCACTATACGATCACGGCTTACCAGCAGTCTGCCACTGGTGGCTCACATTGGCTGCCCCCGATAGACTGCAGTCATAGTTCCAACAGAACAATGTGCTTGAGCTGCAGCAACAAGGCGCCGAAGAAGTAATAGGCAAAGTTTTGCTCAAGTCCAATTCCCATACCGGGAGTCGAACCCAGGCCGCCTGGGTAAAAAACAGGAATACTGACTGATAGACCATATGGGAAACTGCAAGGCTCAGTGTCGGCTGGTGCCAGCATCAGCCACTTCTTTCCGCTCTGACAAGTCTTTGTCACCTTGACAAGACCTGCATTGTTGGACCTGGGGTACAGAGAATGTGCAACGTAAGTAAGGAGTTAGAGAGACAAAAAAAAAGGCATAAGGTAACCGAACAGCTGAACTGTTTTCTCCAGAGTTTTTTGGTCTATTGTATTAAATTGTGACATAATAGTCATGTTATTTCTAGGTGTCTGTAGGGGCGGCATGGTTTCATCGTTTGACTGAGTGGCGTTGATGGTCAGTCTAATAGTTTTTATTTTTTCACAGAAGAAATGAGCAAATTCATTACATTTCTCTGTGGACAGAAGTTCTGGCGTGATCTGGGAGGATTTGTAAGCTTGTCGACCACGTTGAATAGAGTGCGGGTGTTGTTGATGTTCCTGTTAATGATCTTAGAGAAGTGCAGCTGTCTAGCCCTGCCTAACTCCGAGTTAAAACTACAAAGGCTTTGCTTATAGAGATCATAGTGGATTTGAAGTTTAGTTTTCCTCCACTTACGTTCAGCTCTCCTGCATTCTCTTTTCAGAGCTATTACCATCATTGTGTTACGCCATGGTGCTTTCTGTTTGCTCAACGTTTTCATGACTTTTACCGGGGCAACCACATCCATGACAGTCAATATTTTCACGTTAAAGTTATCCAGGAGTTCATCAACTGACTCTGCAATTAAAGTTGGTGATATAGCTATGGCCTCCATAAACTGAGAACTAGTACTTTCATTTATGCACCTTTTCTTAACAGAAACAGTGCTAGTTTGAGCATCTGAAGTGATCAGCATTTCAAAGAAGACACAAAAATGATCAGAGAGGGCTAAGTCATTGACCATAACAGAAGAAATGATTAGACCTTTAGTAATAACTAGATCCAGAGTGTGCCCTCGAGTATGTGTAGGCCCTTTCTCATGTTGCAATAGACCAAACGTGTCAAAAAGTCCAAGAAGTTCTTTGGTGTTATTGTCCTTGTTAGTATCTAAGTGGATGTTACAATCCCCAGTTATGATGAAAAAGCTGTACTCAGTGGAGATAACTGACAGTAGTTCAGTAAATTCATCTATAAAATGTGCAGAGTACCTTGGAGTTTTATAAATGGTTAAAAATAAAATTTTGGGAGTACCCTTCAAAATAAAAAATACATAAAATTGCCAAGCACAGTCTCTTTGCACTGGAATACATCTTTAAATAAGGCAGCTACTCCTTCACCTTTCCTACCACTTCGACACACATTCATAGAACTGAAGTTTGCTGGTGCTGTTTCGTTAAGAACAGTGGCACTGCTGCCTTCTGCTAACCATGTTTCAGTTAGAAACAGAAAATCTAAACTGTAAGATAGAATTATGTCATTCACTAAAAATGATTTGTTGGCTAGATATCTAATATTAAGCAGAGCTAGCTTTAAAGGAACCACAGGAGCCCCTGAGGCAGCCCAAGGTTGTCGTGGTACAGGTAAGAGGTTAGACTGGTTGGTGCCCTGGGCTTTTTGGGTGAAACCTGTGGACTGGCTGAGATGGAGTGTGAGAATTTAGTCCCAACACACACCAGTTTCTCCATTTTCTCTGTGAAATCCATATGTGGAGGTGATGTTGTTGAGAGAGAGAAGTTGGAGGATGACTGTGATGTCTCTGCTGTTGACTGCTGTGTCACTGCCTGATGATGAAGGTCGTAATAGCTTTCGTCAAGAGTCAGAAACTCAGCCTGAGCTGTGTTCTCCAGTGATGGGGATTGTATGTTTGATGGTCCTTCATGGTTAAAGGCAGGTGAGGGAGGTTGAGGATGCACGTATTGTGTCGAGTCAGTCCAAGAAGCAGATGGGTGGCGAAGAGCAAAATGGAGGTTGTCCTTTAGTGCCTTCACTCCAGTCTTGCTTAGGTGGGTGCCATCTGTGTAAAAAAATTCTCTGCGCCCCCAGAATAGATTAAAATTGTCAATATAATCCATACCTTTCAAACTGCAGGTTCTGCTTAGCCACGTGTTGAGGTTGAGTAGCCGTGAAAACATATTAGATCCTCGGGCTGGGAGAGGTCCACTGATGAACTTCTGAGCAGTCAGCTTCTCAAGTGTATTGAACAGTTCAGTGAAGTTGTTCTTTAAGATTTCTGACTCCTCTCTGCGGATGTCACTTCTGCCCACGTGCAGAATAATTCGGTCGATCGCTCCATGCTGGGAGAGAATGTTGGGAAGTTCCTCATTTAATTCCGAGACAGTCACATTCGGGAGACAGCATGTTAGCATTGATCTGCTGCCTATATTCTTAATGTCCACAAAATGTTTCTGATCTCCAAATCACTCCTGTTGTGTTTTCTGGTGTTCATGCTCTCAGATTACTTTGACATTACATGAAAGCAAACAGTGGACGGTTTTGTTCATACACATTTAGTCATTGCTTAGTCTCCGATATGCTCACCCATGATCCGTCTGCTACAAACCCATACAGGTGCCTGTAGAGTAAAGAAAAGGGAAAAAAAACAGTTTGACATGAGGAATTGTTGTTATAGCTATAAAAAATTTATGATTGTATTTGGTTAAAAGTTCTTTACACACCAATTACTAACCTAGTGTCTTTGATGTTATTAGCAAAATGCAACGATGATTCATTGCAACATGTGATCTGGCCTATATGCTAACACAGACTCTTAGGTCCATTTAGGTCTATCCTTATGTGTTCTGACTGACCTGGACTTAGTTCCTAAGGATCTCTGAAAACCAGTTGTGCTCCAGGATCATCTCGAGGCTGGGTCGCTTATTCGGATCCTTGGCCAGGCAGCGTCTTATCAGATGACAGCAGGCTGTGCGTGCAGTGATCGGGTCGTTACAATATTGTAATAGAAACTATTTAACATCACTTTAAAAAAAAAACGATAAGAGACATGCTTCTTATGTTTCTGCATTTTCTTACCCTTAGACACACCAGCTTTGAAGATCAGATGTCCAGCAGCGATCTCCCTCTCATTCCAGAATGGCAGCTCTCCACACACTAAAACAAACAAAAGGACGCCCAGGCTCCACACCGTTGCAGCGCAACCATGATACCTACCTTCCTCGATCCATTCAGGTGGGGCGTATAGTATGGTGCCTGAATAAAAGTGCGAGAAACGGTTCACACACACGGCTTTCCTATGCGATCGCTGTCATCTGTGTTTCATAGCTACTGACCTCCGAGGTACAATTACCTGCAAAACGTCTGTAGGGGGTCGACTTGAGCAAGTCCCCACAGCCAAAGTCTATGAGCTTGACCTCTAACGTGTCGAAACTGACCAGAAGGTTCTGCTCCTTGATATCCCGATGGAGAACCCCGCGATCACGGCAATGACGGGCGGCGAGAACCACCTGCCACATGATGACCTGAGCCAGACGTTCGGGAAGTGAGCCGTTCCTGCGGTATTCGAAGAGGTCCATGCAGCGGGCGGGTCGCTCCAGGATCAAGACGTAGCACTCGGGCATGTCGAACCATTCCAGGAGCTCCAGGACGTGTTCGCAGCGAGGTGGCTCGCATCAACGCCACCTCTACAGGGAGACCGTTCTTCTCACCAGGCTAACATTTGAGCAGACATGGTTAGCATGGGGTTGGAATCGATAGTCAATAGGCAGAGTGGCGGTTACATTCGATGCTATTTTGCATTTTAATGCATCATGTCATTTATAAAATAAGGTTTTTTTTTTAATGGCTGTTGCATCTTTGCAATATTTCACAAGTGAAACAAATGTAACTCACAATGGTGATGAATCTGTCACAGCCACTCTTCAGCACAATCTTAATAGCAACCTATTAAAACATGCAAAACAAAACTATTAAAATCAGGAACGAATATTAAGGGAACGTACTTTTGGCAAACAGTAACCAAAAGGGCCGTTCGCTTTTTAACTCCAAGTTTGATGACATGCGTAGTCATTGTGGATCTTAAGATCAAAGCAGCTTTGTAATGATCGACAATTCTCGTGTCACTCTGAGCAGAGCCGAGTAAATATCTCACCTGTTTTCCATCGGCCTTACGAAGTCCTGCAAACACAGAACCGCAGCCTCCTTTCCCCAGAAGCTTTCCGACTCCGTACAGGCTATCGAAGCACTCTGTAAAACAGGACGTGTTGTTAATCTGATAGAAACTTTTCAGTAAAAGTAAAAAACTCAATAAAAAACTCACGAGCAGCATGATTTAAGCTCTAGAAAATATTTGTTCTATGAAAGGTGTGAGGCTGGACAGACCTTTGGAAGGAGCGCTGCCTCTCTGGACCGAGTGCTTTCCTGTAGTCGTGCTCTTCTCACCAGCTGTTGTTCACACAAATGTCATTTAATCGCTGTTATTAAATGATCTCTAACACATCAGATGTACAACAAGTGTACAGAGCTTTACAGAGTCATACGTTACAAATGTTTTATCATGAAATCATACCAGTTCACAATATCATTGAATGGTTCAGTAAAGCTCTGGCTGACCTGTGTAAATGGAGTCGCTGGAGGAAGTGCTGGTGCTCAGTTCCACCGGGCTCTCTTCGATGTGTGAGGTCCCTCCAACTGTACCTTCAACGCTCTCGACTTAAAAGACGTGTTTTGTGTTAGTATCAGCGTTTTACATCGACTTTCAAACAATCACAGAGTGAGTCTTTCCTAGAAAATTGTTCTAAATCAAACCTGAACTGGATTATTTTCTAAATCACTGCAATCATTCACTCAAAACCTTTCACCTAGTAAATTTAGCTCTGACTAAAAAAATAGTTTTCTAGTCGACTTGCTGTAGTGTGTACTTACCACTGCTCGTTATCTGTATAAAAGACACCTGTCCACAGCCTTAAACAGTCAGACTCCAAACTCAACCATGGCCAAGACCAAAGAGCTGTCGAAGGACACCAGGAAGAAAATTGTAGACCTGCACCAGGCTGGGAAGAGTAAATCTACAATAGGCAAGCAGGTTGGTGTGAATAAATCAACTGTGGGAACAATTGTAAGAAAATGGAAGACATACAAGACCATTGATAATCTCCCTTGGGGTCAAGATCTCATCCCGTGGGGTCAAAATGATCATGAGAACGGTGAGCAAAAATCCCAGAACTACACGGAGGGACCTGATGAATGACCTGCAGAGAGCTGGGACCAAAGTAACAAAGGCTACCATCAGTAACACACTACGCCGAGAGGGACTCAAATCCTGCAGTGCCAGGCGTGTCCCCCTGCTTAAGCCAGTACATGTCCAGGCCCGTCTGAAGTTTGCCAGAGAGCAAATGGATGATCCAGAAGAGGATTGGGAGAATATCATGTGGTCAGATGAAACCAAAATGGAACTTTTTGGTAAAAACTCAACTCGCCGTGTTTGGAGGAAGAAGAAAAACCCAAGAACACCATACCTACTGTGAAGCATGGGGGTGGAAACATCATGCTTTGGGGCTGTTTTTCTGCAAAGGGGACAGGACGACTGATCCATGTTAAGGGAAGAATGAACGGGGCCATGTATTGTGAGATTTTAAGCCAAAACCTCCTTCCATCAGTGAGAGCATTGAAGATGGAACGTGGCTGGGTCTTCCAGCATGACAATTATCCCAAACACACCGCTCGGGAAACGAAGGAGTGGCTCCGTAAAAAGCATTTCAAGGTCCTGGAGTGGCCTAGCCAGTCTCCAGACCTCAACCCCATAGAAAATTTGTGGAGGGAGTTGAAAGTCCGTGTTGCCCAGCGACAGCCCCAAAATATCACTGCTCTAGAGGAGATCTGCATGGAGGAATGGGCCAAAATACCAGCTACAGTGTGTGCAAACCTGGTGAAGACTTACAGGAAACGTTTGACCTCTGTCATTGCCAACAAAGGTTATGTTACAAGGTATTGAGTTGAACTTTTGTTATTGACCAAATACTTATTTTCCACCATAATTTACAAATAAATTATTTAAAAATCCTACCATGTGATTTCCTGGATTTTTTTTTCTCATTTTGTCTCTCATAGTTGAAGTGTAGCTATGATGAAAATTACAGACCTCTCTCATCTTTCTAAGTAGGAGAACTTGCACGATCAGTGGCTGACTAAATACTTTTTGGCCCCACTGTAGCTTTCGTCAAGAGTCAGAAACTCAGCCTGAGCTGTGTTCTCCAGTGATGGGGATTGTATGTTTGATGGTCCTTCTTGGTTGAAGGCAGGTGAGGGAGGTTGAGGATGCACGTATTGTGTCGAGTCAGTCCAAGAAGCAGATGGGTGGCGAAGAGCAAAATGGAGGTTGTCCTTTAGTGCCTTCACTCCAGTCTTTCTTAGGTGGGTGCCATCTGGGTAAAAAAATTCTCTGCGCCCCCAGAATAGATTAAAATTGTCAATATAATCCATACCTTTCAAACTGCAGGTTCTGCTTAGCCACGTGTTGAGGTTGAGTAGCCGTGAAAACATATTAGATCCTCGGGCTGGGAGAGGCCCACTGATGAACTTCTGAGCAGTCAGCTTCTCAAGTGTATTAAACAGTTCAGTGAAGTTGTTCTTTAAGATTTCTGACTCCTCTCTGCGGATGTCACTTCTGCCCACGTGCAGAATAATTCGGTCGATCGCTCCATGCTGGGAGAGAATGTTGGGAAGTTCCTCATTTAATTCCGTGACAGTCACGTTCGGGAGACAGCACGTTCGGGAGACAGCATTGATCTGCTGCCTATATTCTTGATGGCAGAGTCACAGACGATCAGAGTTTTCGGAGCGTTCTCTGCGTCAGGCGAGGGCCTCTGCTTAATTAGCCTCGTGTTTTAGCTAGCCCGCTTTGAGACCCCTTTTATAGTCAGCTTCGCTGGTTTTGATTCGTTACCATTACCACTGGGGATAACCTCGATCAGATTTCTGAGCGGTTCAAAACGATTCAGCAAAGGGATCGGTTTTTGTTGCGACCCTGCTATTTTCCCACGGGGTGCAATTGTGCTAGCTTTTGGAATAGTTTTAGCTTTCCGAGCCCATGATGAACAGTCTGGCATGGAAGACATTAAGACAGCCACCTGCTGCTTTTGTGCTTTTGGTTTTGCTCCAAGTTTGTGCCACCGACTTATTCTCTCACATGGCTCGTTTCTGTTCCCCTGTTTTGATTGACTTCTGTCAAGCTTCGGGAAGTCTGTTAAGCTGTCTAGCCTTAGTTTAGCTGGTTGTTCTGTGTTAGATTTTGACTCACCCTCGAGTGATCTGAAACCATTTCTCCTACCCGTTCCAGGTAGGATTGTGAGCATTTTTGTCTCCAGCACAGCAATTTTCCATAGGAGTCTGTAGCAGTTGGAGCAGCACGAAGAACCCGCTGTAGTGATAGGAGCCATGGTAGTCCTGATAACTGTGCCCGAGTTTAGTCTGACGGCTAGTGGAAAACTCCGTTAACTAAATGTCTAGTTTAATGTATTTCTGTATTGTATTTCTGTAATTCTGTGCCTTTCCAGCCGATCTATTGTCGGTGTCTGCTGATTGAGCTCTATATTTTAGAAATAAAAGATAAAAAATGACTAAAATAACTAAAAACTAAAAGCAAGCAGAGAGCAGACAGAAAGCGTGCAGCCAGAGCGAGCGTCAAAATGACTTTTTCAGACCCAGCAACACCTTTAGACACAACCTGCTTTATCCCAAGGACTTCACACCAATTGGTCAGCCACCTATAAAGCATGTCCCTCGTAGTCAGTTTAACCCCAATTCACACCTGGCAGGGTGGGGCAACGACTCTCAAATGAGTCACACCTTACTTTCCTTGATTTAACTTGAATTATTTTTTTTTCAATATTTTCATTATTCATTGATAAAGATTTCAGTTTATAATATTTTATCACTTATGTGACGAGTTGCTTGTTCATTTCTTTTTCTGTTGTTTAGCCTGTACAGAACCATGAGAGATCTTTGGACAGACATAAGTAGTGCCAGTTCTAAACAACAGTGATGTGCTGGGGAGTTGCACAGTCTTCTATTAAAAACATGGAAGTGTTCCTGTTGATGACCACTGGACTACAGTTTATGGGATCAGTGCCTTTATGTTGTGTTTTAAACATTTGTTGTTGAAATGTCAGAACATGTCATGTAACATGTTTTAATGAACGAAATCAGTTTTGAAAAAGCTTTTTGTTACATGACATTAGACCCTCTGGTTTAAATAAAGTACTTTAGTGATTTAGTGAGTGAAGTCTGGTTTTCTGGAATGTTGCTGGGCAAAATGTGTCTAATTGTAAAGGGTCATTTTGATCATTTTTTATATCCATACGTTCTCAGCTGTACAAAACTACAGCTGCAGGAAAAGGTCATTCCAAACTTGTTTAGGATTCATCTACATTTCTGCATCAATTCTTTATAAAATGTGCTCTCCTGTGTTGTGCAGGTCATAAAGTGGGTAAAGAAAATACACACGCCAGTACAAACACAGTTTTATTCAATATTTTATTCAATTATCTCTTGTCTCATACACCACCACAGAGAAGGTCAAAGTGCTTTCTGGACGACAGACGTGGTCGTTGATCTGTAAAGACGCAAAACAATGTACTGACCGTTAAATTACCATCAACTTCAATCAAGGCCCAATACACATGTGTTAAAAGTCTGCAGGATCCATTCCCAGACACCCACCGTAGATTGTTGTGGTGACTCAAAGTCATTTCATCTTCTGCCAGGTATCAAGGTGCTTAGGCCCAAATCTGATCTGGTTGCTTCTTCCAGTAGGTTAGACTTGTTCATTGATGGGGCTTTCTATAAGGCAATTACCCAGAACACACACACACACCCATATCAATCATTGATGTTTAAATTATGTTAAACTCCTAACTGGCTAAACCACTTTCTCCCAGCACTCACCTTTCTGATCTGGCGTGGTATGTACACGGTGCTGAGGAATGGAGGTGATCTGAACCTCAGCTAAAAACCTCTGGATGTGTTCTTGTAGCAGACCTGTGCTGTGGTGGTGAAAACATAATGTGAGATTGATTTCCATCATGTGTTAAGGGGATGTTAAGCTAATAATTATCTAAGGGGGGGAAACGGATGAAAAGCAGCTTGAAAAACTTCAGTATTATTCAGTCGACTGACTCGTCAAGCTGATCCACAAAATTTTGCTGATCTCCAAATCACTCCTGTTGTGTTTTCTGGTGTTCATGCTCTCAGATTACTTTGACATTACATGAAAGCAAACAGTGGACGGTTTTGTTCATACACATTTAGTCATTGCTTAGTCTCCGATATGCTCACCCATGATCCGTCTGCTACAAACCCATACAGGTGCCTGTAGAGTAAAGAAAAGGGAAAAAAAACAGTTTGACATGAGGAATTGTTGTTATAGCTATAAAAAAATTATGATTGTATTTGGTTAAAAGTTCTTTACACACCAATTACTAACCTAGTGTCTTTGATGTTATTAGCAAAATGCAACGATGATTCATTGCAACATGTGATCTGGCCTATATGCTAATACAGACTCTTAGCTAAATCCATTTAGGTCTATCCTTATGTGTTCTGACTGACCTGGACTTAGTTCCCAAGGATCTCTGAAAACCAGTTGTGCTCCAGGATCATCTCGAGGCTGGGTCGCTCATTCGGATCCTTGGCCAGGCAGCGTCTTATCAGATGACGGCAGGCTGTGCGTGCAGTGATCGGGTCGTTACAATATTGTAATAGAAACTATTTAACATCACTTAAAAAAAAAAAACGATAAGAGACATGCTTCTTATGTTTCTGCATTTTCTTACCCTTAGACACACCAGCTTTGAAGATCAAGTGTCCAGCAGCGATCTCCCTCTCATTCCAGAATGGCAGCTCTCCACACACTAAAACAAACAAAAGGACGCCCAGGCTCCACACCGTTGCAGCACAACCATGATACTTACCTTCCTCGATCCATTCAGGTGGGGCGTATAGTATGGTGCCTGAATAAAAGTGCGAGAAACGGTTCACACACACGGCTTTCCTATGCGATCGCTGTCATCTGTGTTTCATAGCTACTGACCTCCGAGGTACAATTACCTGCAAAACGTCTGTAGGGTGTCGACTTGAGCAAGTCCCCACAGCCAAAGTCTATGAGCTTGACCTCTAACGTGTCGAAACTGACCAGAAGGTTCTGCTCCTTGATATCCCGATGGAGAACGCCGCGATCACGGCAGTGACGGGCGGCGAGAACCACCTGCCACATGATGACCTGAGCCAGACGTTCGGGAAGTGAGCCGTTCCTGCGGTATTCGAAGAGGTCCATGCAGCGGGCGGGTTGCTCCAGGATCAAGACGTAGCACTCGGGCATGTCGAACCATTCCAGGAGCTCCAGGACGTGTTCGCAGCGAGGTGGCTCAGACACCATCAGCATCAACGCCACCTCTACAGGGAGACCGTTCTTCTCACCAGGCTAATATTTGAGCAGACATGGTTAACATGGGGTTGGAATCGATAGTCAATAGGCAGAGTGGCGGTTACATTCGATGCTATTTTGCATTTTAATGCATCATGTCATTTATAAGATTGATTTATTATTATATTATATTTTATATGGCTGTTGCATCTTTGCAATATTTCACAAGTGAAACAAATGTTACTTACAATGGTGATGAATCTGTCACAGCCACTCTTCAGCACAATCTTAATAGCAACCTATTAAAACATGCAAAACAAAACTATTAAAATCAGGAACGAATATTACGGACCAACAGTAACCAAAAGGGCCGTTCGCTTTTTAACTACAAGTTTGATGACATGCGTAGTCAATGTGGATCTTAAGATCAAAGCAGCTTTGTAATGATCGACAATTCTCGTGTCACTCTGAGCCGAGCCGAGTAAATATCTCACCTGTTTTCCATCGGCCTTACGAAGTCCTGCAAACACAGAACCGCAGCCTCCTTTGCCCAGAAGCTTTCCGACTCCGTACAGGCTATCGAAGCACTCTGTAAAACAGGACGTGTTGTTAATCTGATAGAAACTCCTCAGTAAAAGTAAAAAACTCAATAAAAAAAACTCACGAGCAGCATGATTTAAGCTCTAGAAAATATTTGTTCTATGAAAGGTGTGAGGCTGGACAGACCTTTGGAAGGAGCGCTGCCTCTCTGGACCGAGTGCTTTCCTGTAGTCGTGCTCTTCTCACCAGCTGTTGTTCACACAAATGTAATTTAATCGCTGTCAGTAAATGATCTCTAACACATCAGATGTACAACAAGTGTACAGAGCTTTACAGAGTCATACGTTACAAATGTTTTATCATTAAATCTTACCAGTTCACAATATCATTGAATGGTTCAGTAAAGCTCTGGCTGACCTGTGTGGATGAAGTTGCTGGAGGAAGTGCTGGTGCTCAGTTCCACCGGGCTCTCTTCGATGTGTGAGGTCCCTCCAACTGTACCGTAAATGCTCTCGACTTAAAAGACGTGTTTTGTGTTAGTATCAGCGTTTTACATCAACTGGATTCTTTTCTAAATCACTGCACTCATTCACTCAAAACCTTTCACCTAGTAAATTTAGCTCTGAATAAAAAAATGGTTTTCTAGTCGACTTGCTGTAGTGTGTACTTACCACTGCTCGCTAGAGAAGCATCAGAGAGGGAATCCAACACAGCAGCCGATTCCAGCACAATTTCACCAAGACTCAGCTCAGCTATACAGAGGCAAGGTCAGAAGTGGATGGTCAAGGGTACGAGGTTTGGAATGGAGCAGTTATCAATCATAAAGAGTAGGAGAGTGGAAATGGAATGTGTCTGCATCCATTCAAATGTTGATTTTGGCCATTTTAAACTGGTTTGCTTTATACTTGATGGAATCGAGTGTTCTTGTTAGACTGGAGTTTCAAACTCACCTGAGGTTCCAGAAGTGGATGGTGGACGTAGCGAGTCTCTCTCTGTGTGTTGGGATCCTCGTGATTCAGAGGAGCTACTGGATCCTTCCTGTTTTGGGCTCAAATCCACCACCTCATTTGATTGGGAAGTGATGGAGTCGCCTGTTCTGTCACCATCGGTGTTAGCAACCATGTTCTGAATGGTTCTGATCCAAGCCTCTCTATTCTCCTCTGAATCGGCCTGCAATACCCAGATCCTACACACACACACACACACACACACACATACACACACCCTAAACATGGCATGAATCTACAGCACAACAAAGTGCTTATTCCACTCCGGTTTTCATGTCATTTCTATTAGAAAGAGAGTAAAATTTTCCTTTTTTAATTCTTCATCTTTGTATAGCAGAACTGTTGCACGTCCACGCCCTTCAGAGTGTCATAAATAAAGAAATCAAATGAATTTTCATGCCTGATGATACACTGGACTTACTTTGTAGGTGAAACCACCTGGAAGCAGCAACGGCGTCCGATGCTCTTGTAGTGTTTGGCCGTGCACAGGCGTAAATCAGCTATGACCACCATGATATTCTGCTGGGGGCACAAAAGGTTTCTCAAACATTTCTTTACCTCTAATGTTCCAGCAAAAACAACTCAAACTTTAGCAAACAAGTCCTTAAAAGTGATTGTTTAGGAACAGTTGCTCCTTTTTATGTTGATTTTGCAGTAGGCCACTATTGCTACTGATTTTACTTTAGACAAAGGACACGTGACTAACCCCGGATTTCTTCTTGTACATAAGGTGGTTGTTCTGAATCAGGAACCAGCGCCTGAAGGAAAGAAACAGAAACAAAAGGAATCATAGAAATAAAACAACTGCATAGCACTGAAATTCTGCAGGGTTTCACTTGTAAATGAACTTTATATTAAATCATGTTGAATCGTCGTGTATTCTGATTTAACATGCCGTTGATCAGTCAGAGTCAGTAAAATGTACAATATTTAGGAAACGATTGCTATGATGATTAGAGGGGTTTAATTTGCCATTCATTTCTACCTAAATGATTACTCATCGTGTGTTCTAGCTCTCTACAGACCTGTTCCATGTTTTAAAGACATTACTGGCCCTCTTGAACAAGTATCCCTCCATAACTGTCTGGTTCTCTGCGTCCACACTGCCCTCCGGTTCGGTCTCGACACCACAGACGTCCTGAAAAGACGTCTGAGAACGAACTCGACCGAACGGCCAGCACAGACTACGCCAAAAGCGTCGCATTAGAGAAGGATGGTCGGTAGCACGTCTCTCCTGTTCAGCAGCCATCATGAGAAATGATGTACAAACACTGAAGGTTCAACTAAACTGAGCTCTCATAGAACACTCAGTGTCATCACAATGATGTCACAAAGGCAGAAGGTCTCAGTGCTGCAGCGCTGCAGGTGATGGTGTACATTTAAATTTCACCATTTGTTTATTTTTCATTATTTTACTCAAATGATTTTAACACCCCCCCCCCCCCCCCCCCACACCTAATTTATGAAAAATGTCTTTCTTTGATTTTACTGTGTTAATTATTTCTTTTATTTGTGCTTTTAGTGATAATTACTGTAACCTTACACAACATGTGTATCAAATACATTTACATAAATCATTTTTAGTCAAAGAATAAATAATGAATGGTAGAAAACAGCTGCTGAAGAAACACTTTTTAACTTTTTTAAATGCCCCAATCAATGTTATGAAAGCGGTAGAGAGGAGATGGATATACTGCATATAAGGTTAGGGTATTCAACACCAGCTCAGACTGAAGAAGTCATTCGGATTGAGTGACGAAACGTATCTCTACAACAAAATTGTGTCCAGATGAACTGATTCAACTTTGTGGATAATTCAAACAGGGACTTGAACCCTGGACCCTCAGATTAAAAGTCTGAAGCTCTACCGACTGAGCTACCCGAGCTCTGCAAACAACTTTAATCCTCACAAGCATGTGACTTAAATTACAAACTTTAACATACGTTGTCGTGTAGAATTAATATAAAACGTTTTATTTCTGTTTCGGCTCTCTTGAAGGTGATTATATAAAGTTTTAGGTGAAGTATGTTGCTGCTTACACACACAAAGAAAAACATCTCTGGAGGAAAATTTAGCAGGTAGATTACAAACAGATTCCTTTCTTTCACCTTTTTCCTGTATCAATTGCACGATTGTTTTCCAGTCCTTAAATGTTATGTGCATTTATTTGTGGCAAAATAAAAAAGTCCATAAAAATCTAATTGAGTTAGCAAAGAACCTTGAATTATACTAAATAGTTCTTCAAGTAGAAACAGTTCTAGCAAGAACACAAAAAACCTAAATAAACACTTCTTAAGACTTCTTAGTCTTAGTTTTTTATTATTTCAAATGCCATTCATTATTTCAAATGCCATTCATAATTTATAATCAATCACTGATTTGTGAGATATCAGCAGTAGTAGATCATGTTTAACTGGTTTAATATTGTTTAAGCGCTGATTATCGGCTGTTTTTCGTGAGTATGTTGGGCGGTTTTCCATGTATTTTGGCGGAGTTTTAAATGCGCAATCTGGGAACCCTGACTGAAGCGTTCATTCATATTTTGGAGCGATGTATGTTTGTATGCTAGAATATAAATAACATCTTTTACAAACTGCTGTATATTTACATTGACATTTTCCCTTCTGTCTAAACCTTAAAATTGGATTTGTAAAAGTAAGCGATACTGTGGATAATATATTTAATGAGCTGAACTAACCGAGAGAAGCGCTAACGGTGGTGGAAGAGTCTAAAAGGGTTTGGAACAAAGTCGTATCATCATAGCAGTACAACACAGTTTTGTCCGTAGTATCCGAAAATATCCAGAAGCTAATATACAAAAAAACTTTTATTTTAATAAACTTACCTTGTTGAAAAAAGTATGACCACAATTTCTAAACAAACACAGTATCCGCTGCTGCAGTCTCTACACAAACTTTTCTGCACTGAAATCGCAAGGACACATTTTATGGATATTACGGTAATGCACTGAAAACTCGTCCTACAGTCATGCAAGCACATACAGCAGTGTGTGAGTTTACACTAATCAACCATAACATTAAAACCACCTCCTTGTTTCTACACTCACTGTCTATTTTATCAGCTCCACTTACCATATAGAAGCACTTTGTAGTTCTACAATTACTGACTCTAGACTGCTCACTCTGTTCTTCAATGGTCAGGACCACCACAGAGCAGGTATTATTTAGTAAGTGGATGATTCTCAGCACTGAGAATCAGGGCAGTGGTTCATTATTCCTGGTTCAATCGATTAAGACTCCCATGAAGTCACCCAAATGTCAAAGCATCCCCACACAATCACACTTGATAGATGGCGGCGCCCATGTCGGCAGCGGCTGCATCGGCTCACGATAAAAACACCGGTAAAAACACCGTTAGGGAATCTGGCATTGTCCGAAATCGCGCAGAAAGACTGATCTATGATCGTAACAGCTTGTTGTTACTGCATAAAACGATACAAACGAGTCCTGTTGATTCAAATACTTTGGATACGTTAAAAGAGCTCGGCTTGCTACGCTCACCTGGAGAGGCCTGTACAACACCGACAACTCCTACCAACGCTGCCCGTTTTCGGAGGAGACGCAGACGGTGTACGCGGAGGCGCAAGCGGGGTACCCGCGGAGGAGCTAGCGCTAGGCTAAGAGCTAACCCATGCAGAACACCGATGCCGTCTATATTGCTGGCCAACGTCCGCTCCTTGGAGAATAAACTGGACTACCTCAGACTGGATTTAACAAGAAAACGGGAGGTGAGGGACTGTTGTGCTTTAATCTTTACCGAGACCTGGCTTAACGACGCGGTTACGGATGACGCGATTAGCATGGAGGGGCTAACCATCTTCCGAGCAGACAGATCTGGAGCTCTGAGTGGTAAAACCCGTGGCGGTGGAGTGTGCATTTATATAAATAAAAGATGGTGCAGAAACGCTGACAGGATCTATTCTTATTGCTCTCCGGACATTGAACTTTTGTCAGTTAAATGCCGTCCCTTTTATCTCCCAAGGGAATTTTCCACCATAGTCATCAGCGCTGTTTACATACCCCCCGACGCAGACGTAAAGGCAGCCCTAAACACCCTCTATGTTTTAATGAATGACTGGCAAACCACCTATCCTGAGGCAGTATTTATTGTTGCTGGAGATTTTAACCAAGCAAACATGCGGAAAGTTCTCCCTCACTTTTACCAACATGTGGACTTTGGGACAAGAGGCGACAATCTATTGGACCATGTGTACACTAACATCAAGGGAGCATTCAAAGCATCCCCCCGCCCCCACCTTGGCTCTTCTGATCACATAACTGTGATGTTAACACCCGCATACAGACCCATGCTCACCAGAACTAAACCTTCCACAAGACAGGTGAGGATCTGGCCTGAGGGAGCCACAACAGCTTTGCAGGACTGCTTTGACTGCACTGACTGGTCTGTTTTTAAAGATGCTGCCACCAAGGACCAAATCACAGATGTCAGTGAGTATGCTGAAGTAGTCTCAGATTACATACAAAAATGCATGGACGACGTCAGTGTCACAAAAAACATCACTGTCCGGGCAAACGAAAAACCATGGATGACTACTGAGGTTCGGGCTTTGCTGAAAGAAAGAAACTCAGCTTTTAAATCTGGCAACACTACTGCCCTCAGGTCTACCAGGGCCAATCTGAACAAGGCTATCAGAACGGCAAAAAGAGCCCATGGGCAAAGAATTCAAGGACACTTTCAGGACCACAGAGACACAAAGAGCTTGTGGCGGGGAATCCAGTCTGTCACAGACTACAAGTCTACTCCTCAAACCTGGGATGACAGCACTGACTTTCTAAACAACCTCAATAACTTTTTCAGTAGGTTCGAAGCTCTTAACAATACACCTGCAGTAAAAGTCACACCGCATCCTGACGACCCAGTGTTAATTCTGGACCCATCGGACGTCCGTCGAACACTAAGGAATATAAATCCTCGAAAAGCTGCAGGTCCTGACAAGATACCTGGTGGTATGCTCAAGAGATGTGCGGATCAACTGACTCTTGTCCTAACAGACATATTTAACATCTCCCTGAGTCAAGCTGTTGTTCCATCATGTTTCAAAACCTCAGCTATTATCCCAGTTCCAAAAAATCCACAGTAACTAGTCTAAATGACTTTCGACCAGTAGCACTCACCCCCATAATAATGAAGTGTTTTGAAAGACTAGTCAAGAACCATATAACATCTGTCCTACCTCCATCACTTGATCCTTTTCAGTTTGCCTACCGCCCTTGCCGGTCTACTGATGACGCAATTTCAACTGCTCTTCATCTAAGCCTGGAGCACCTGGAGAAAAGGAACTCACATGTACGGATGCTGTTTGTCGACTTCAGTTCGGCTTTTAACACAATAATCCCCCAGCATCTGTCCAGCAAACTGGTCACACTGGGACTAAACACCACACTGTGCAATTGGATTCTGGATTTTCTCACAGACAGACATCAGTTTGTGCATGTAGGCAACAACACATCAACCACGGTCTCACTGTCTACAGGATCTCCACAAGGATGTGTGCTGAGCCCTCTACTGTTTACTCTGATGACCCATGACTGTTGTGCTAAGTCCAACACAAATCACATAATAAAGTATGCAGATGACACAACAGTTGTGGGACTCATTCTGGACAACAACGAGACTGCATACAGAAAGGAGGTGAGACTCTTTGTGGAATGGTGCAGCAATAACAACCTGGTCCTGAATGTTGATAAAACCAAAGAGATGGTGATTGACTTCAGGAAAAAACAGCCCATTCACACCCCGACCTACATCAATGGCACGCCGGTTGAAATTGTCCAGAACACGAAGTTCTTAGGGGTTCACGTTACGGACAACCTGACCTGGTCCTTGCACACCTCCTCTCTGGTCAAAAAGGCTCACCAGCGATTGCATTTCTTACGCCGATTGAGGAGGGCCCATCTCAGTCCACCAATCCTCACCACTTTCTACAGAGGCACAATAGAGAGTGTTTTAACCAGCAGCATCTCTCTCTGGTATGAGAGTTGTAACATCTCAGAAAAAAAGGCCCTCAGGAGAGTGGTTAGGACAGCAGAAAAGACCATAGGGGTCAGACTTCCACCTATTGAGGATCTGGCTCAAAAGCACCTCTTGTCAAAAGCCAGGAGCATCATTAGTGACTCCACTCACCCCTGTCACAGACTGTTCACCCTTCTGCCCTCGGGTAAAAGGTACAGTAGTCTACGCTGCAACACGGACCGGTTCAGAAGAAGTTTCTACCCAACTGCCATCAGACTTCTCAAATTAACCCAAATCTGATAAATATTTTCATCTATGGATATAACATGTGCAATATCCTTAAATCTTAACAAGCAGTAACAAAATGTGCAATAACAAAATGTGCAATAATTATCATTATGTATAACCACTGTGAATTTTTCTGCATGTGCAATACTTTAACTACAATGTGCAATTTTCGTAATGTCAGTATTATTATTAGTAGTATTATTTAACTTTACTATTCTATTACTATTCTATATATATTTCTTATTTTTTAAACCTGTGGTGTTTTTAACGTGAACCAATGCACGTAATCTCGTTTTTTCTGTACACTTCGGTGTACAGTAAAATGACAATAAAGTAAATCTTGAATCTTGAATCTTGAATGTTTGTCAATGTAAAAAATCAAACAAAACGATTAATTACAGAGCCTAAATGTCTTTGTAACACTTACAGACTGACCTGATTTTTGATGCTGTGTTTCAGTGAGCAATGACGCAACGAGTTTCATATTACGTGATGCCCTTAAATGATCATAATGTTTCTGCCCTGGAGAATGCGGGCATCACTCCCGTTACCTCTCGCATGCTAAGGGAGCGCTCTACCATTTGAGCTAATTCCCCTGACGAAGAAACCACCTTTACCCTTTGTAATGTACTAACAGAGCAGAGCGTTGATGCTGCATTATGTAGACAAAATAGTGCAGGATAAACCAACTGTTTAGTGCAGTGCAATAACAAAGCAGCTCTGTGAAGCAAGAACTGAAACTATAAAGCATGTAATTCAACATAAAATATGTGGCTATTAATATCTAAAACTCAGCGCATTATTAGGCTGCACATAAATATAGATTTAAACTGTCCTCTATTTACTACAGTCTGTTTGCAACAGCTGGGCGTACAACTAGTTGGTGTGGAGAACATGTTACACATGTAGTGTGCTATTATTTCAAGCTGATCAAGTACATGCTATTTCACTTAGAAATATCTCACAAAGTACAAATTCTTCAACTTTCTAAATAAACCATGTAGTACGGGACATTACCGCTTACCCAACGCAGTAATAAATGACTCGCCCGAACAGGGACTTGAACCCTGGACCCTGATGCTCTACCGACTGAGCTATCCGGACTCCTGCAACCTGCTTTAATCCTCACAAGGATGTGACATAAATTACAAACTTTAACATACTGTACGTTGTCCTGTAAAACTTCAATTAATATAAAAAGGTTTTATTGCCAAAAGTATTCACTCGTCTGCCTTCACACGCATATCAGAATCAGAATCAGAATCACTTTATTTCGCCAGGTATGTTACACATACGAGGAATTTGCTTTGGTGATAAACTCAATGATACACACAACAGTCCACATAGTAGTACAAACAATACACATAATAGTACAGACAATTACACATGTATGACATGTAACATAGAACATATTTAACAGACCCGACAGCACACGGACTGTTAACCAGTATTTACCAACATTTGCCCAAGAGAACAACTTTGGTTAAAAAGTGTTACAGCTCTGGGGAAATGTGTGTCTTGATGTGTTTGTTTTTATTGTCCTGAGTCTTCTGCCAGATGGAAGAGTTTGAAAAAGGTGATGTCCAGGATGAGAGGGGTCTACTGTAATTTTGCCGGCACGCTTCAGCACTCTGCTGTTGTAAATGTCCTGAAGCGTTGGCAGACTGCATCCAATGATCCTCTCCGCTGTCCTGATTATACGCTGGAGTTTGGCTCGTTCGTGTGATGTTGAGGAACCAAACCAGATGGTGATAGACGATGTGAGGATGGACTCTATTATTGCTGTGTAGAACTGGATCAGCAGACTCTGGGGCAGGTTGAATTTCTTCAGCTGTCTCAGGAAGAACATTCTCTGCTGAGCCCTCTTGGCGATGGAGAGCGTGTTCTTTTCCCACTTTAGGTCCCTGGATAAGGTGGTGCCCAGGAACTTAAGTGACTCCACCACTAAGGCCATAGAGCCATTAATTGTGAGGGGGTGTAAGGAGGGTGCGTTGCGCCTGAAATCCACCACCATCTCTACAGTCTTTTGTGTGTTGATCAGCAGGTGGTTGTCGCTGCACCAGGAGACCAACTGCTCGACTTCCTTTCTGTAGGCAGACTCGTCACCATCGGTTATGAGGCCCACCACAGTGGTGTCATCAGCAAACTTAAGGATCTTTACAGCTGGTTCCTTAGAAACACAGTCATTGGTATAAAGACTGAAGAGAAGGGGTGAAAGCACACAGCCTTGTGGTACACCAGTACTTAGGTTCCGCTGGTCTGAAGTGTGTTTTCCTAGCCGTACCTGCTGTGTCCTATTAGTCAGAAAGTCCATGATCCACCGGCAGATGGCATCCGGCACTGACAGCTGGGACAGTTTAACCTGCAGCAGCTCTGGCACTATGGTGTTAAAAGCCGAGCTGAAGTCCACAAACAGAACTCGAACGTAGGTTCCAGGACTGTCGAGATGCTGTAGCATGAAGTGCAGGGCTACGTTGACTGCATCATCGACAGATCTATTTGCTCTGTATGCAAACTGCATGGGATCCAGTAAAGAATTTGTGATGGTCTTTAGGTAGGCTAGGATCAAGCGTTCGAAGACCTTCATGACTACAGATGTCAGGGCTACAGGTCTGTAATCATTCAGTCCAGAAATGTTCATTTTTTTGGGGACTGGTATGATGGTCGATGTTTTGAAGCATGAAGGAACAGAGCAAAGTTCTAATGATCTGTTAAAAATGTGAGTGAAGGTAGGCGCCAGTTGATTGCTGCAGTGCATAAGGGTGGATGGAGAGATTCCGTCTGGCCCAGGAGCTTTTCTCACCTTTTGTTTCTTAAAGAGTCTGTTAACGTCCCGCTCGTTGATGGTTAAAGGAGCCGGGGACAGAGGTGAGAGAGCCAGGGTGGAGGAGGAGGAGGATGAAGAATTAGCTGAGAAAGGCTGAGAATTGTCTTTATTGTATTCGAATCTGCAGTAGAACTCGTTCAGGTCGTTGGTGAGTTGACGGTCATTCAGGAGAAGGGGGGTCTTTCGCACCTTGTAGTTAGTGATCTCTTCAAGGCCCCTCCAGACTGAAGTTGGGTCGTTAGCAGCAATCTGGCTTTTCAGCTTTTCTGAATATTCCTTTTTTGATGATCGGATACCTTTCTCCAGCTTGTATTTGAACTTTGACTTGCATATGAACTTGAGTGACTCCCATTCTTAATCCAAAGGCTTTAATATGATGTCGGCCCACCCTTTGCAGCTATAACAGCTTCAACTCTTCTGAAAAGGCGTTCCACTTCTTAGTGCTACATACGTACATCAGTTGTATTCCACACAGATCAGCATGCAATGAAACTTTCCAACGCAATATTAACTGGATTCATATTATGCCATCTAGTGGACGATTGAATAGCCTACAACAAGCACAAACAGGGTTTGAGTTCTTAATAAATAATGCAGTCAGTTTAAAACCCAACAAGAAGGTTGTACCTAATACACTCATACCAGAGAAAACACACCCTAACATGCTAGTGCTGTTACAGTGCTAACAATGGTCCACCCACAAAACATTATTTGGTCAGTTGGAGATCTCATATGGGGCTCCCTTTCAAATATTTGATTTACAGCCTAGTGACAAAGTGTACAGTGCAGCAGATGGGTTAGAGTCAGTAAATTTATCATACATAATAATGTGAAAAGATTCAGGAGTTCGTACAAATATTAGTTTGTGTGGTGCGGGAGTGGTGTCAACAGTGTCCAAGTTTGACAGAATGGTTTAGCAGTCTAAGGCACTGTATTCAGTATGCAGTATTCGCTGGAGGGGTGGGTTCAAATCCCACTTCTGATAGCTCATGCTTTATACAAATTTACGTCTTTAACCCTCTACCATACATAATAATGTGAAAAGATTTGCACAAATCTTAGTCGGTGTGGGCGAAAGTGGTATCACTGACATCCCAGATAGTCAGGATGGCCGAGCGGTCTAAGGCGCTGCGTTCAGGTCGCAGTCTCCCCTGGAGGCGTGGGTTCGAATCCCACTTCTGACAATTCCTGCTTTATACAAATTTACATCTTTAACCCTCTACCATACATAATAATGTGAAAAGATACAAAAGTTCGTACAAATCTTAGTCCTAGTTAGTCTTTTTTTTATTATTGTTTCAAATGCCATTAATAATTTATAATCACTGATTTGTGAGATATCAGCAGTAGTAGGTCATGTTTAACTGGTTTATTATTGTTTAAGCGCTGATTATCGGCTGTTTTTCGTGAGTATGTTGGGCGGTTTTCCATCCATTTTGACTGACATTGAAATGCGCAATCTGGCAACCCTGGCTGAAGCGTTTATTCACATTTTGGAGCGATGTATGTTTGTATGCTAGAATATAAATAACATCTTTTACAAACTGCTGTCTATTTACATTTTCTCTTCTGTCTAAACATTTTTGGAATTAAGTTTGTAAAAGTAAGCGATACTGTGGATAATATATTTAATGAGCTGAACTAACTGAGAGAATCGCTAACGGTGGTGGAAGAGTCTAAAAGGGTTTGGAACATAGTCGTATCATCATAGCAGTACAACACAGTTTTGTCCGTAGCATCCGAAAATATCCAGAAGCTAATATACAAAAAACATTTATTTTAATAAACTTACCTTGTTGAAAAAAGTATGACCACAATTTCTAAACAAACACAGTATCCGCTGCTGCAGTCTCTACACAAACTTTGCAAGAACACATTTTACGGATATTACGGTAATGCACTGAAAACGCGTCCTACAGTAATGCAAGCACATACAACAGTGTGTGAGTTTACACTAATCAACCATAACATTAAAACCACCTCCTTGTTTCTACACTCACTGTCTATTTTATCAGCTCCACTTACCATATAGAAGCACTTTGTAGTTCTACAATTATTGACATGAGCACCACAGAGCAGGTATTATTTAGGTGGTGGATGATTCTCAGCACTGCAGTGACATGGTAGATATAAAGATATAGACATACTTTATTTGTCATATATACATAGTACAAAGAAATTATTTCTTTGCATATCCCAGCTTGTTTGGAAGCTGGGGTCAGAGTGCAGGGTCAACCATCGTACAGCACCCCTGGAGCAGACAGGGGCCTTGCTCAAGGACCCAACAGTGGCTGCATAGCAGAGCCTGGATTTGAACCGCCAATTCTGGGTAATAGCCCAAAGCTCTACCCACTAGGCTACCACTGTGGTGGTGTGTTAGTGTGTGCTGTGCTGGTATAAGTGGATCAGACACAGCAGCACTGCTGGAGTTTTTAAATACAGTGTCCACTCACTGTCCACTCTATTAGACACTCCTACCTAGTTGGTCCACCTTGTAGATGTAAATTCAGAAACGATCGCTCATCTATTGCTGAGTTGGTCATCTTCTAGACCTTCATCAGTGGTCATAGGACGCTTCCCACAGGGTGCTGTTTGCTGGATGTTTTTGGTTGGTGGACTATTCTCAGTCCAGCAGTAACAGTGTTTAAAAACTCCAGAAGCACTGCTGTGTGTGTCTTATTGCAGGGAAGACACACACACACACACCCATAGGGCAATTCAGTGTCTCCAATTAACCCCAGGAAACCCACACAGACACTGGAAGAACATGCAAACTCCACACAGAAAGGACGCGAGCGGCCTGCCTGGGGATTGAACCCAGGACCTTCTTGCTGTGAGGTGACAGTGCTACCCACCAAGCCACCATGCCTCCCCTTAAATCTGACTCTCCTGCATAAATTCGTAATAAAATCTTCTGTCTTACTTAGCCTTCTGCTTCCTTGTATAGAAATAGGCTAAAAACAGGGGGTAGAAAGTCCTGCTGTCCACTGCAAAGGACATTGAATGAAATTGCTGTACATTTTTAAATCTTTTGAAACAATTTGATTATTAGGAAAAGATTACAAGAAAGATCATGAGCTGCCACACACCCACAAATGTGACATTACTAAAAAGCCCAGGGTGTACTCTATAAAGTACAGTAGTACTCAAATGGATTGCATCAATGGTGCTTGTGTTAGAGATCTCGGACACATGTTCCCACAGGGGACAAAAATGAATTGCTCTGTCTCAGAAGGATATGTTAATTAAAGCTCATAATGTCACTCATTACAGTTTAATTTAGAAATACAAGATCTGATAACTGACCTTACAAATTTTGAAGCAGATCTGTGATGGAAATGTTGTGTTTCAATAAACAATAAAAGTTATCAGGAGCAATTCCTTAGAAGGCCACCAAAAGGGTTACCAAAAGTACAGTTGTTATACATCAGGTGTGCCCATTACGTCGATCGCGATCTACCAGTTGTTCGCACAGTGCATACTGGTAGATCGCACCTCATTCTAACAGGTCAGCGTGATTTACATGAAATGTGGCCACTGTTTTTCTAATTTGCGGTTTGCCTCCACCTCCACCTAATTTATTACAGGTTAGAACATAACATAAAAAAAACCTCTTTGTTTCTAAACTCACTGTCCATTTTATCAGCTCCACTTACCATATAGAAGCACTTTGTAGTTCTACAATTACTGACTGTAGTCCATCTGTTTCTCTACATAAATTTAAAACCTGGAGAATGCGGGCATCGATCCCGCTACCTCTCGCATGCTAAGCGAGCGCTCTACCATTTGAGCTAATTCCCCTGATGAAGGACCCTCCTTTAACCTTTGTAAATTGTAATGTACTAACAGAGCATTGATGCGTCATTATGAAAGGGCCAAAATAGTGCAGGATATGCCAACTGTTTAGTGCAGTGCAATAACAAAGCGGCTCCGTGAAGCAAGAACTAAAATTATGATGCATGTAATTCAACATAAAATATGTGGGTATTAATATCTAAAACTCAGTGCATTATTAGGCTGCACATACATATAGATTTAAACTGTCCTCTTTGTACTACAATCTGTTTGAAACAGCTGGACGTACAACTAGATGGTGTGGAGAACATGTTACACATACAGTGTGCTATTATTTCAAGCTGATCAAGTACATGCTATTTCACTTACAAACATCTCACAAAGTACAAATTCTTCATCATTCTAAATAAACCATGTAGTACAGGACATTACCGCTTACCTAATGCAGTAAGAAGCAACTCGCCCAAACAGGGACTTGAACCCTGGACCCTCAGATTAAAAGTCTGATGCTCTACCGACTGAGCTATCCAGGATCTGGAACCTGTTTTAATCCTCACAAGAATGTGACTTAAATTACAAACTTTAACATACGTTGTCCTGTAGAACTTCAAATAAAATAAAATGTTTTTATTTCTGTTTCGGCTCTCTTGAAGGCGATTATATAAAGTTTTAGGTGAAGTATGTTGCTGCTTACACACACAAAGAAAAACATATCAGGAGGAGAATTTTATGTTATGTGTATTTATATGTGGCAAAATAAAAAAAATCCATAAAAATCAAATTGAGATAGCAGGGTAATTCCTACTATTCGGTGCCATTTCAGGTTGGTAACTTTCTATAAAAAAGTGCAAAACCTTTCATGGTTTTATCATTTTATCTGAAGGAGGGCTTGTTAAAGTATAAGAAATATATGTTGGTCCAGCTCAGGATATTATACTTTAATAATTTTGACCAAATTTTTTGCATGTGACGTAGGACAAATGTGCCCCCTGTTACAGGACATTCTCTTCTCTATTAATAAGTGTTTTAAATGCAGTTATTTTAATATTTATATTTTCTAAAAGCTTAAATGTCCCTCAATTTATCCTGCAATTTTTTTTAAAGAACGTTTTTATAAACAAGCTTTATCTAAAAAAAGATACGTTGTTTTTAAAGGCACAATGTAATTTGAATACATTTCTTTTAGCATAAAAAGGAATTTCAATGGAATTTGGCTCCATTTTTAAATTATTTCATTTTACAGATTCATTCCCTCCAGGTAACCACAAAGATATGCATAATAATTGTTGATTTTATTTAATTAATATAAAAAAAACACAGGTAACAGGGTGGACAGACGAGAAACAGGGTGGACAGGACGTAACGGGGTGGACATCATACAGTTACCAACAGTAAATTTCATTAAAAAGAAGCAACTTGTGTCCCCCACCCTCATCCCCCACCTTCAACTATCAAATGTACTGAACACCTAAAGTAATTATCAGGAAAATTTTTCAGTCTAGTGCTCTCATATACAGTGGGGAAAATAAGTATTTAATCCCCTGCTGATTTTGTACGTTTACCCCCTTACAAAGACTTGAACAGTCTGTAATTTTTATCGTAGGTACACTTCAACTGTGAGAGACAGAATCTAAAAAATAATCCAGAAAAAAAACATTAAATAAAGGTTATAAATTAATTTGTATTTAATTAAGGGAAATAAGTATTTGATCCCCTACCAACCAGCAAGAATTCTGACCCCCACAGACCGGTTATGTGCCCATGAGGCACACAAATTATTCCTGTCCCTGTATAAAAGACACCTGTCACAGAATCAGTTTCTTCCATTCAAATCTCTCGACCACCATGGGCAAGACCAAAGAGCTATCAAAGGATGTCAGGGACAAGATTGTAGACCTGCACAAGGCTGGAATGGGCTACAAGACCATCAGCAAGAAGCTTGGTGAGAAAGAGACCACTGTTGGCGCGATAATTTGAAAATGGAAGAAATACAAGATCACAGTCAATCGCCCTCACTCTGGAGCTCCATGCAAGATCTCACCTGGTGGGGTAAGAATGATTCTGATAAAGGTGAGGTCAGCCCAGAATTACACAGGAGGAGCTTGTCAATGATCTCAAGGGAGCTGGAAGCACAGTCACCAAGAAAACCATTAGTAACACACTTCGCCGTAATGGATTGAGATCCTGCAGTGCCCGCAAAGTCCCTTTGCTGAAGAAGGCTCATGTACAGGTCCATCTGAAGTTTGCCAATGAACACCTAAATGATTCAGAGAAAGCTTGGGAGAATGTGATATGGTCAGATGAGACCAAAATTGAGCTCTTTGGCATCAACTCCACTCGCCGTGTTTGGAGGCAGAGAATGCCCAGTGGGGATGGTGTTCTTGGGGTCATATCCAGCATTTCTCTGCTCCCAGCTCCATTGAAATCATTGACAAGCTCCTCCCGTGTAATTCTGGGCTGACCTCACCTTTATCAGAATCATTCTTATCCCACGAGGTGAGATCTTGCATGGAGCTCCAGAGCAAGGGCAATTAACTATGATCTTGTATTTCTTCCATTTTCGAATTATCGCACCAACAGTGGTCTCTTTCTCACCAAGCTTCTTGCTGATGGTATTGTAGCCCATTTCAGTCTTGTGCAGGTCTACAATCTTGTCCCTGACGTCCCAGCGATACCACCGCACTGTAGTGACACTGGGAACCGGAAGCGTGAGAGCCCCTAACACGCTTAGGAGCGAGGGGTTAGGAGGGAAACTCCGAGGAGCGCTGGTCCCAACCCACGATTAACCATAACAAGGAACAGTCGGCGCGCTCAGGTTCGCGAAGCTGAAAACACACCGATCTGAAACAAGAAAGAGACAAAAGGGCACAGTTAGACAGGGGTAGACTGCGGATTCGAACCGGGGCTTTCGAGCGCGACAACCGCTTGCTCAGCGGGATCGCCACCCAGCGGTTGGAGAATCCACTGTTCAGTTTAACTAAAGGCACTGAGGCCAGAATTACCATCAGCGCTAAGCAGCACTGAATAAAGCCGCTAAGGCTAAATGCTAGCGCACAAGGACAGCAGTTAGAGGACTGCGTGACGTTGCACCACCCTAAATCTAAGAAAGGGAAAGAAAAATCCCGATTACCTCAAACCTTGCGGTTTTACCTACCCGAATGGCATACGCCACCAGGGCTACCAGCTAAGGCTACAAAATGTGGACGAGCGACCACAAAGGACCAAAAATAAACAACCAAAGGTGCAACACCCTCAGCTGCGCGGAGCTGGCTTAAACAGGCCGTTCCACAGCTGCGGGTGATCAGCACTAATGGGAAGGTCTAGTATAAGAGCCCTTTGTTTTCTGAGCTCTGTAAGGTCTGTTTCGCCGGGAACCCGGGGCACGTTCACCAGCTACTACAGACCTCGTTATACATCTCTGTCCTTTCTCCACCTCTCCTTCTCTTTACTAAGGTATCTCTGCCTTTTTTCAGGGTCTGCATCACGATGTGCCCTGTAGCGCCTCTGCTTTTCTGCAGCAGACAATGGTGCCATTCCCTGACAAATATATGCATCCCATTTAACTAATCTTTTTCAACATATATAACAAATAAATTCATATTAAATTAATAATAAATACCAATACTTCATCTTACTTCCACCCTATTACTATGTGTCCACCCTGTTACTGTGCAAAACAGTAACAGGGTGGACAGTAAAAGGAGGGACATTTTATGCTAAAGTTAGCATTACTGCTCATGTGATATACAGCAGGCTAGTTCATGGCGACCACAGACAAAGATTTTTAACCTGTTTATTAACCATATTTTAAAATTACAAAAATTTATAACTTTCCATTATAAATTAGCATAACAGAGTGGACATGTTATGCTTTACCGCATCAGTAAACCTTTCTAAAACATTGAAAAAAGAATGAATAAAGTATGATACCTACTCTGTTTTTTTGTGGATGATTTCCCTCCAAAAATGTATGCTACTTCCTGGTAGTCATGTGACTAGAGGAAGAGTAAGGGGGCATGTCCAGACAAATTTTCCATCACAGTAACAGGGGGGACAGTTGACTCAGGGACACAACTTATTTTAAAGACTTTAAATATTAAAAATGTATTAATAACAAAATATAACATTTGGTGAGAGATATTATAAATAAGGCTATACAACAACAATGAAAAATTTAGAATTTGTTTGATTTTTATTACTTATATTTGTAAATGAATTTGAGAAAACATGATTGGGGACATGGCAGTTAAGCCTACTTGCACTAAAATCAGAGTGGGTTTTTTTTTTATTAAATAATCCTGGGAACACTTCATTGTTTTCCATGGTGGAGGGGGGTTAATCATGTAAGACAAGCTTATAGAAATAAGTATTAGCCTATTTTTACACAAAATATACCATATTACATCATGGGGACTCAAATGGCACCGAATGCTAGGAATGACCAGCAAAGAACCTTGAATTATACTAAAGGGTTCTTCAAGTAGAAACAGTTCTAGCAAGAACACAAAAAACCCTAAAGAAACACTTCTTAAGACTTCTTAGTCTTAGTTTTTTATTATTTCAAATGCCATTCATTATTTCAAATGCCATTAATAATTTATAATCACTGATTTGTGAGATATCAGCAGTAGTAGATCATGTTTAACTGGTTTAATATTGTTTAAGCGCTGATTATCGGCTGTTTTTCGTGAGTATGTTGGGCGGTTTTCCATGCATTTTGACGGACTTTTAAATGTGCAATCTGGCAACCCTGGTTGAAGCGTTCATTCATATTTTGGAGCGATGTATGTTTGTATGCTAGAATATAAATAACATCTTTTACAAACTGCTGTATATTTACATTGACATTTTCCCTTCTGTCTAAACCTTGAAATTGGGTTTGTAAAAGTAAGCGATACTGTGGATAATATATTTAATGAGCTGAACTAACTGAGAGAAGCGCTAACGGTGGTGGAAGAGTCTAAAAGGGTTTGGAACATAGTCGTATCATCATAGCAGTACAACACAGTTTTGTTCGTAGCATCCGAAAATATCCAGAAGCTAATATACAAAAAAACGTTTATTTTAATAAACTTACCTTGTTGAAAAAAGTATGACCACAATTTCTAAACAAACACAGTATCCGCTGCTGCAGTCTCTACACAAACTTTTCTGCACTGAAATCTCAAGGACACATTTTATGGATATTACGGTAATGCACTGAAAACTCGTCAAAGTCATGCAAGCACATACAACAGTGTGTGAGTTTACACTAATCAACCATAACATTAAAACCACCTCCTTGTTTCTACACTCACTGTCCATTTTATCAGCTCCACTTACCATATAGAAGCACTTTGTAGTTCTACAATTACTGACTCTAGACTGCTCACTCTGTTCTTCAATGGTCAGGACCCCCACAGGACCACCACAGAGCAGGTATTGTTTAGATAGTGGATGATTCTCAGCACTGAGAATCAAGGCAGTGGTTCATTATTCCTGGTTCAATCGATTAAGACTCCCATGAAGTCACCCAAATGTCAAAGCATCCCCACACAATCAAACTTCCACCACCTGGTGGTATGATGGATGTTCTTATTGTTTCTTATTATGAAATACATTCATTCATTCACTGCCTGTTTTATCCTGGTAATGATCACTGTGAGTCTTTTTTTCAAAAAAACTTCAAAAAGTAAATAAAAAAGATAACAATAAAATCATTTCAGTTATATCAATAGCAGCGATCAAACTAAAAAATAAAACTCTGATGCATTTTAATATTGTAGCATTATAAGTTCATGCGTTTCTGTCAAAACAAAACAAAAAAGGTATGTAAATAAAACTGTTTAAGAGTAAATAGGGCGTTAATGACATTGTAACACTGACAGACTGGCCTAAAGATTAATGCTGCAACGAATTTCGCCTTAATTTTATCATTTCAGATTCCGAGTTGCTGCCAAATGATCATAATGTTTCTGCACTGGAGAATGCGGGCATCGATCCCACTACCTCTCGCATGCTAAGCGAGCGCTCTACAATTTGAGTTAATTCCCCTTACGAAGACCCCACCTTTACTAATGTACTAACAGAGCGTTGATGCTGCATTATAAAGTCAGGGTGCAAGTGTTTAAGCTCAGACTCAGCTTTATAGTAATTCTATTATATAATACAATATTAACTGTATTCATATTATTCAATCTTGTGGACGATTGAATAGCCTACAACAAGCACAAACCGGGTTTGAGTTCGTAACAAATAATCCAGCCAGTTAAAAAGCCAACAAGAAGGCTGTACCTACTACACTCATACCAGAGAAAACACACTCTAACACGCTAGTGCCGTTACAGTGCTAAGAATGGTCCACCCAAAAAACATTATTTGGTCAGTTGGAGTGCTCATATGGGGCTCCCTTTCTATTGATATATGATTTACAGCCTAGTGACAAAGTGTACAGTGCAGCAAATGGGTTACAGATTAAGGAGTTTGTACAAATCTTAGTCCGTGTGGGGTGAGGGTGGTATTAATCATATCCTGGCTAGTCGGGATGGTCGAGCAGTCTAAGGCACTGCGATCAGGTCGCAGTCTCCCCTGGAGGTGTGGGTTCGAATCCCACTTCTGACAGCACATACTTGATACAAATTTATGTCATTAACTCTCTACCTAGTGCTGGACAATAATTCGATATAGATATATATCGCGATAGAAAATGTTTCAATAACGGTGATATGATTTTTAAACAAATTCGATCGATATGCATTACGGCAGCGCGCTTTGCCGGTGTTACTTTTTTGCGGAAGCATTTCTGCTCGCAGGTGTTCCCACAGGGACGCAATTCAACAGCGCACCTCAAGCGAGTAGTTCTCCATCAAAACAGTGCAGTTACACACTCAACATAAATGTCAACCACCAACACAATTACAGAAGAAGTAGTACTACTGAGTACTAATACTACTGAGTACCAATACCAGTTATTACTACTACTTCTTATTAGTTGTGCCGCGCTACGAATAAAGGCACCAACGGGATATTCGCGTTCCACTGTTGCCAGATTGGGCTCCAGCGTTGTAGAAGGCTATTAAAAGTAAAGTTAATTTTCAATGCTGATTTGGCTTAATAGTGTTGGTCAGAATGTATATTCTTGAAAGAAAATTAAAAATAGTTTTCCATGCATTCACACTGGCCTGTTCTGGGGTTCAAATGAGTCTCATCAGTACACACAACTTTGCAATCAAATGATCAAGTATTGCAAATGAATATCTTTGAAATTCTGTTAAGGTTATAGATTATATTTTGGTTTTTCACAGGAAATATGAGAAAAAATAAAAAGCTTATTATGCTAGGCTTAATGTAATTCTGCATGGTACTCACTGCCTGTATAGGTAAACGAGTGAGTGACCAAAACACTACTAGATCAACAGCTACTAGCCACATACAAAAATAAGGTATCAGACAGTTTCTGTGCCACCCCTGTGTGAGCAATGGTCCAGTCTGGCCACCCCTATGGAAATTGTCTGGCTTTGCCACTGTCTACAGTTGAAAAAGAAGCAGACGAAATAGCTGATAAGAGATGAAGGACTAATTCAGTGGTGTATTCAGCTTGTATTTCTTACCAGAAACCAGAAAAGAGGTTTGCAGGTACAGCCATCCAATTTTGGTGTTCTTGGCAGTTTTTCTGACATTTCTGTTATTCATATCGATATCGGAATTATATCGTATCGACCGAAATTAGGAGTTATATTGTGATATAAATTTTAGCCATATCGTCCAGCCCTACCTCTACCATACATAATAATGTGCAAAGATATAACGGTTCATACAAATCTTAGTCCTAGTTAGTCTTAGTTTTCTATTACAAAAACTATCCTTTACTCTTTGTAAATTTTAATGGATTAACAGAGTGTTGATGCTGCATTAAGTAGGAGTGCAACGTGTTTAATCTCACGTACTCTTTTCTATATTATGTGGTGCTTTTATACCATCACAGACTCAGTTTATTTAAAACGTTCATCCCAGCTTTTAGGACGAACTGAAAAAAATAATAACTGTCTTTGTACCACTGACAGACTGACTTAAAAAATGATTTGAGTGAAAATAGAGCATAAATGTTATTGTAACATTGTAAATTTTGATGCTGCGTTTCAGTGAGCATTGACGCAACAAGTTTCATATTACGTGATGCCTTAAATGATCATAATGTTTCTTCACTGGAGAATGCGGGCATCGATACCGCTACCTCTCACATGCTTAGCTCTACCATTTCAGCTAATTCCCCCTACTATGAACCTCCTTTACCCTTTGCAAATTGTAATGTACTGACAGAGCAGAGCGTTAATTAAGCAATAGAACACTCGAGGTCGTGTGTTATCGCGAATAACATCACGGCTGTGATTTGGTCGCAGGCACGAGCCGAAGGCACACGACCTCGAGTGTTCTATTGCTTTTATACAACAGTTTTTACAAAATAAAGAAAGAAAATAAATCAACGAAGCCCTGAATTTCATATTAATTATGCTTTAATATTGACAATACCTTCCGCCAAAAAGTAGTTCCACAGCAAATGAGTTGCTATGCAACGGTAAACATTCCCTACCAGTACAGTAGGCTAAAAAAAAAAGGCATATAGTTTAACATTACAAAGTTACGCTAGTTTGGAATAAAAATAATAATCGAATATAAATAAGGGAAGTGTGCAGATTAACATATATAAATAACGCAATAACTATTTTAATTCTTAATTAATTTTATTTTTAGCTTTTTCTCATTTTCCTTTCATCTTCGCTTATTCGCTATAACACCCTCCCTCTCGTGTTCTGTTGCTTAATTAAAATATAGAATTTATTTATTTATTAGAGTTATTGTGTTATTTGTATATGTTAATCTGCACACTTCCGTTCATTGTGCAGTTAGAAAAAAAAGGCTGCTCTGTAGGATGTGCATCGGCATCAAACAGTCCGGCTGGCTCGGTTACCTTATGCCTTTTTTTTCGCTTCGCTGGTGGCCTCTGTACTGTGTTTTCTGGGTCATGTTCTGCACTGAGGACTGCACTCCACCTTTTTCTGTCAGCTAGTGTGGGTCTCCAATAGCTTTTTAACGAGCCCTCAGACCTGTAATTAGTTAATCTATTTAGAGTTCTAAAATACATATGCTAGTTTAAGGTCATTTGATAACTGGACATGCACATTTCTTTTATTTCTTCTTACCGGTGTCCAGTAACAGACATAATCTCCTTTGACTCCAGACCGGCATCGGACAATCTCTGAACTGCTGTGGCTCGCAAGCAGTGGTTGGTGTACATGCGGCTCGTACCAGCCTCTCTGCATATCCGTGGAAGCATAGTTGCAAGCTGATTCACTCCCAGAGGACTGGCGATGTACCACACTGCATCTGCTGCACACGCTGACTTTTTGGGATGTAAATAAAAGGCTGGCGCATTCATGCATTTTGCTCAGATATTTTTCTAATGTTGCAACTGGGCATAGGCTGTCTACGGGTTTGGCAAACATGAATCCCCTATAGTTTTCACGGTCTCGCTCCATAACGTCTTTGTGGTTTTTTGTTTCTTCATTAAATGACAGCGTGCAGTATTTTGTGCCGATTTCATCTGTTTTGATAACAAATGACTCTTTTGTAAGTGATCTGTTGCCCTCCTTACCTCGCCGCCCAAAATGAAGTTGGATATCGAACCAAACTTTGTTCAGGAGTCCTCTTGGATGGTTGGGATTACATGCGTTAGATTCCCTGATCATTTTCTCATCTGCGGGTGAAATCGATGGATGATGGGTCGTTTTATCTCTGCCTGCGCGTCTGATTGTTTTAATTGTTCCGAGGAAGACGTTGTTTGCAGGCTTAAAAGGGTCATTCTTTAAACACCAGGAACGACTAAGTGGAGGTTCGTTAAGGTACCTGTTGAGCCCCGTGCGCAGTCCGAGATAACTGCTGATACTATAGGGCTCACCTTTTGCGGCACGGATAGAGCCATAGAAGTGTCGAAGTATTAAGTTCAGCTCAGCCTTTTCAATTGTCGCCAAATTAACCTGAATGTAATTTTGTAACAGCCAGTCTGTAAAGCACTTAGTAGCCCATCTTGTTTGCCGAATTGTATTCTGTTCGTTTCTCGTCAATTCCAGCGTAATCAGCTGTTCTTCTGTCACTGCAGCCGACCTAACAGCGTTTACCGAAACAGAATTTGATGTGCGTTTGCTTTCACACTCTTCTTCAGAGTCTGACCAAACAGGCTTCAGGTCGAATGTAATCTGAAAGTCATCCATTGTATCAATTTCTGGATGCGCACTAATGAGCACTAATAGATGAGTATCTAATAGACTATCATAATAGTATGAGCACTAATAGACCTACAAAACAACCGGTGGCTTGTGTGCGTGAAGCTTGTCGTTATGGCAACGCGTGAGCGGAGTAATACAGTTATTGTGTGAAAAGCCCGTGCTGTTATCACGAATATCAGCACAGTTAGAACGCTTCTCAACCAATCAGATTGTAAGGTCGGAACTACCTGTTGTATAATGCTGCATAACTGTCTTTGTACCACTGACAGACGGACTTAAGGGTTGATGCTGCTTTATGTAAGGGCCAAAATAGTGAAGTTCAAAAAGTCTCAGTCAGCCAACAGTGCCAACATGCAGCCATATTCGGGGATGAGATCTTTTATGAAGTGCATTCTCTTTGATTTTGTTGGACTTGTAGGAGATTGTTCTGTTCTTGTTGCAGTGCTGCTGGAGGGTTTTCTTTTTAATGGTGGTGGTGGGGTGTTTGTGATTATATGTAACTGTAATACCTTATGTGCATTTGCATCTTATGTGCATTATGTGCACCTTATGTGCACCTTATGTGCACCTTATGTGCATTTGCATCATTTGCATCTTGATCCAAGATGGCGGCGCAGCGGCCGCTCTGGGGTCGAAAAACTGTGTTTTTTTGTTGTTTTCAGGAAAAGTTTGTAAGTTTGTTTAGGACAGTTTTGTTTATAAACGTATGGAAACCACTTTTGACTTAGTTTACAACCGCCAGACACTGCTACAATTGAGAAAACAGTCAGAAACCAACCTGCAAGATGATCTGCAGCGAACTCTGCATGAACTCTGCCTACTTCGCGAACCAGGCCTGCAGTCCTCGGTGTTACCTGAAGCAGGTGACCGGGGGAGGGGGCGCCGCAAGCGGTGCTCGAGGAAGCAGAAGCGTGGAAAGCGAGCCGGGGTCCGTGCTAGGCTAAAAGCTAACCCAAGCCGGCCGGCTCTACCATCGTTATTCCTCGCAAATGCATGCTCTCTGGAGAATAAACTGGACTGTATCAGACTTCAGCGAACTACCCAATGTGAGTACAGGGACTATTGTGTTTTAATTTTCACTGAAACATGGCTTAGCGACAACATTCCAGACAGTGCCATTCAGCTAGACGGGCTAGCATCGTATCGCGCCGATAGAAATGCAGCTCAGTCCGGTAAAACACGAGGAGGAGGCGTTTGTGTTTACATTAACACCGAATGGTGAAAGGACTCTGTGCTTGTTGTGGCGTACTGTTCTCCGATGGTGGAATTTGCTATTGTTAGATGCAGACCTTTTTATTTACCACGGGAATTCACCAGCGTGCTTATTGTCGCGGTGTATCTTCCGCCCAGCGCGAACGCGAAGGAAGCATTGGGCGAACTTTACAGAGCCATCAGCGAACTGCAGAACATTCATCCAGACGGACTGTTTATTATCGCTGGGGATTTTAATCATGCAAATCTCAAGTCTGTTCTCCCTAAATTCCATCAGCATGTGGACTTTGCTACGAGAGGGGCGAACACGCTGGATAATGTTTACACGAACATTGCCGGTGCGTACCGGGCGGAGCCCCGCCCCCACCTCGGATACTCAGACCACATCTCTGTAATGCTAATTCCAGCATACAGAGCACTCATCAGGCGCTCCAGACCTGTACAGAAACAGGTGAAAACCTGGCCAGAAGGATCCATCTCTGCTCTTCAGGACTGTTTTGAGTGCACTGACTGGGACATGTTTAGGGAGGCTGCAACATACGGCGATTACACTGATCTAGAGGAGTACACGACTTCAGTGACCTGCTACATCAGCAAATGCATTGAGGACGTCACTACCACTAGAACCATCACTTCCAGACCCAACCAGAAGCCGTGGATGACTCCAGAGGTGCGTGCACTGCTGAGGGCCCGAGACTCCGCTTTTAAAGCAGGTGACCAGCCGGCTCTGAGAACAGCGAGAGCCAGACTGTCCCGGGCAATCCGAGAAGCAAAGCGCGCACACGGCCAGAACATCCACAGCCACTTCCAGAACAGCGGTGACACACGGCGCTTGTGGCAGGGCATCCAGGCCATCACCAACTACAGGACGACTCCACCCGTCTGTGACAGTGATGCCTCCCTTCCAGATGCGCTGAATGACTTCTACGCTCGGTTCGAGGCGCAGAACAACATGTTGGCGAGAAAGATGATCCCACCTTGTGATGACCAGGTGCTTCGTCTCACCACAGCGGACGTGAGGAGAACTCTGCACAGAGTCAACCCACGGAAAGCTTCTGGACCAGACAACATTCCTGGCCGAGTGCTCAAAGGATGTGCAGACCAGCTGGCAGATGTATTCACTGACATCTTCAACATCTCCCTGAGCAGCGCCATCGTTCCAACGTGCCTCAAGACGACCACCATCGTACCCGTGCCAAAGAAGTAATCTGTGTCATGCTTCAATGACTATCGTCCCGTAGCACTCACGCCTATCATCATGAAGTGCTTCGAGAAACTAGTCATGAGGCATATTAAGACACTACTGCCTCCCACCATGGACCCACTGCAGTTTGCGTACCGTCCTAACCGCTCAACGGACGACGCCATATCCACTACACTTCACCTGGCTTCTACACACCTGGACAGAAAGAACACTTACGTCAGGATGCTGTTCATAGACTTTAGCTCAGCATTCAACACCATCATTCCTCAGCATCTAATTGGAAAGCTGAGCACGCTGGGCCTGAACACCTCTCTCTGCAACTGGATCCTGGATTTCTTGACTGAGAGACCTCAGTCCGTCCGGATCGGTAAGAACACCTCCAGCACCACCACACTGAGCACCGGCGCTCCCCAAGGCTGTGTGCTCAGTCCACTGCTGTTTACTCTGCCTACGCACGACTGTACAGCAATGCACAGCTCGAATTCCATCGTTAAGTTTGCAGACGACACAACTGTGGTGGGACTCATCAGCAACAACGATGAGTCAGCATACAGAGAGGAGATACAACATCTAACGGACTGGTGCCAAGTCAACAACCTGTCTCTGAACGTGGATAAAACCAAAGAGATGGTCATTGACTTTAGAAAGACACTAAGGGACCACTCCCCACTGCACATCGACGGCTCATCTGTTGAGATCGTCAAGAGCACCAAATTTCTCGGTGTTCATCTGGAGGAGAATCTCACCTGGACCCTCAACACCAGTTCTATAACCAAGAAAGCCCAGCAGCGTCTCTACTTTTTGAGAAGACTGAGGAAAGCTCATCTGCCACCCCCCATTCTCACCACGTTCTACAGAGGAACAATCGAGAGCATCCTGAGCGGCTGCATCACTGTCTGGTTCGGAAATTGTACTGCGTCGGACCGCAGGACTCTCCAACGAGTAGTGAGGACAGCTGAAAAGATCATCGGGGTCGCTCTTCCATCTCTCACGGACATTTTTAACACCCGCTGCATCCGCAAAGCTCTCAGCATTGTGGACGATCCAACCCATCCATCACATGGACTTTTTACTCTGCTCCCGTCTGGGAGACGATACCGCAGCATCCGGACTAACACAACCAGACTGTGTAACAGTTTTATCCCACAAGCAATCAGACTCCTCAACTCAGTACTGTAACAATTTCCTCCGGAAATTTTCTGCTGCCACACACTGAACTGTATTGACTATGTTACTTGCATTTTTTGCACACCTCCTGGAACTGAACAAGTAATTTCTGCACCTTACTTGTATTTTTGCACCTTATTTACTTTTTAGGCACCTTATCGGCATTGCCAATTTTACGCTGCTAATGTACAACATGTCACTACCTCATGAACCATTGTACCATCTATTCACCATCATGTACTAACACTTGTCTTTAGTCCTGTCTTCTAATTACTTGTTTATATTAGGGATGATTAGGAATATCTTTTGTAGTTATTTATTATAGGATTTTTTGTATTTATTGTTGTATTTACACTGTTTTTGTATTGTCTTGCATTTTTTGTACCGTGTTACACCGTGATCCTAGAGGAACGCTGTTTCGTTTCAATATGTACTTGTATGTAGCTGAAATGACAATAAAACCTCTCTAACTCTGATCTTTGTTCCCATTTTGAAGGTATAAAGCATGAGCTGTCAGAAGGGGAATTCGAACCCACGGCTCCAGGGGAGACTGCGAGCTGAACGACTGCTTGGCCATCCTGACTTGCTTGCACGTTAACAATGCCAATTTTCCTCAACACCCCCACATGGCTTAAGATTTGAACTGCAAGCTGCTTGAGCTACAGCAACAAGGCGCCGAGGAACTAATACACAGAGTTTTGCTCGAGTCCAATCATAAAGGCCAATTCCCATACAGGAAGTCGAAAACCTGGGTAAAAATCAGGAATCCTGACCGCTAGACCATATGGGAAACTGCAAGGCTCAGTACCGGCTGACGCCAGAATCAGCCACTTCATTCCGCTCTGCCAAGTCTTCGTCACCTTGACAAGACCTGCATTGTTGGATCTGGGGTACAGAGAACCATACACAAGGAGTTAGAGAGACAAAAAAAGAGAGATAATAGAAACCTTCGAAGCACGGCATACAAAAAGACAGTGCCGTGACCCGGATTCGAACCGGGGTTGCTGCGGCCACAACGCAGAGTACTAACCACTATACGATCATGGCTTCCCAGCAGTCTGCCACTGGTGGCTCATGTCCGCTGCTCCCTGATAGACTGCAGTCATAGTTCCAACAGCATCAGCCACTTCTTTCCGCTCTGACAAGTCTTTTTCACTTTGACAAGAACTCCATTGTTGGAGGCATTGTTGGTGCTCCATACACAAGGAGTTAGAGAGACAAAAAAAGGCATCTAAATCCCACTTCTGACTGCTAATGCTTTATACAAATGTATGTCTTTAACCCTCTAACATACATAATAATGTGAAAAGATTCAGCAGTTCGTACAAATCTTTGGCCATGTGGGGGTATTGAGGAAAATTGGCTTTGGTAATGCACATTCAGGTCAGGATGGCCGAGCGGTCTGAGGCGCTGCGTTCAGGTCGCAGTCTCCCCTGGAGGCGTGGGTTCGAATCCCACTTCTGACAGCTCATGCTTTATACAAATCTACTTCTTTAGAGGACACAGCCATCAGGGAATACAGTCTTCATGAAAGGGTGAACATGGTCTGCAACAATGCTGAGGTAGGTGGTATGTGTCAAAGTAACATCCACATGGATGCCAGGACCCAGGCTTTTGATCACTGAAAATGTGAGAAATTTAATCATGTATTTATACTGATCATAAAGTATGTTTATTCAGCGTCTATTTACATTGATACAGCAGTATTTTACAATTGAAATGTTCACATTATTTAAATGTATGTAAAGTACATTGTATACTAGCTGTTTACTTTTTTCCCTAAGTAAAAACTGTCATTACCTCAACATGTCATTACCAGCACATAACTTGTTGTGATGGTAAAGACACTTTTTTAGTTTCACCATCACTATCTTATTAACTCTTTACTAATTAAAGCTAATTAAAGTTAAATAAACATAATGGTTTTATTATACAAGGAAACATTAATTTTCACTGATTAGTCAATATGGTCCACAAGATATCAGCAGAGATCCAGTAAAATATCAGTAATTACATGAAAAAGAAAAGTTAAGCTTAAAGCAATATCACAACCATCAAAATGGGAACAAAGACGCAAATGCACATAAGGTAGTAAAGTTACATATAATCACAACCCCCTTCCCCTAACCACCACCACCACAAGTCCAACAAAATCAAAGAGAAAATGCACTTCATAAAAGACCTCACATTTTTCGTTCTAAAGGCTAAGATCAACATTTAAATAAAGTGAGTCTTAGATCATTTAAAAGCAACGCATAATATAAACAAGAGTACGTGAGTTTAAACACATTGCACCCTCACTTTATAATGCAGCATCAACGCTCTGTTAGTACATTATACAGATAGGTGGGTCCTTTGTAAGGGGGGTTAGCTCAAATGGTAGAGCGCTCGCTTAGCATGTGAGAGGTAGTGGGATCGATGCCCACATTCTCCAGAAACATTATGATTATTTAAGGGTAATATGAAACTTGTTGCGGCATTGCTTAATGAAAAGCAGCATCAAAAATTAGATCAGGATTTAAGTGAGTCTTTAAGGCAACATAAAATATGTGGGTATTAATATGTAAAACTCAGCGCATTATTAGGCTACACATAAATATAGATTTAAACTGTCCTCTATTTACTACAGTCAGTTTGAAACAGCTGGGCGTACAACTAGTTGGTGTGGAGAACATGTTACACATACAGTGTGCTATTATTTCAAGCTTATGAAGTACATGATATTTCACTTAATAATATCTCCCAAAGTACAAATTCTTCAACTTTCTAATTAAACCATGTAGTACGGGACATTACCGCTTACCTAATGCAGTGATAAACAACTCGCCCGAACAGGGAGTTGAACCCTGGACCAGGGGTGTAGCACCAAATTCTGGGCCCTGTGCAAAAGCGGTGCCCATACCCAGTCACTACCCCAGTATCTATCAGTCTAGTCATCTAACCACACATTAATCTAAAATAGCCTAATCACACAAGACTTCACATTCTGTTTTATTTGCAGAATGATTAAAAGCTATAACTGAAGAGAACAGCTTTTTATCAAGTAGCCTATTTATTACATAAAATAAAAATGCCATTTCAGATTTCCATATTAAGAAAAAAAGTCTTTATTTATAAAAAAAGATAAACAAAACTTGACTCACTAGTCATTTCTCATTAAAAACGGGCAAAAAGAAAACAGACTTCAACAAAGTGCTAAACACTGAAATGCAACAAAGTGCGAAACACCAACTTTTAGATGGCTTTTTCAGCTCGTGAGAAAACAGAAGGCATGGGATGCAATACAGAGCCTCTGCACTTTCACTATAGATTAGCCAATCTCTTTTGATACTTGTTCACCTCAATAACAAACTTGACTGGTCTAGCAACTCGGATGCCCTATATAGAAAGGGCCAAAGTCGCCTCCACCTACTGAGAAGACTGATAATGAAAATAGAGCAAAAACTGACCTCATTTTTGACGCAGCGTTTCAGTGAGCAAACGAGAAACGAGTCTTATATTACGTGATGCCTTTAAATGATCATAAGGTTTCTGCATTGGAGAATGCGGGCATCAATCCCACTACCTCTCGCACGCGAAGCCAGCACTCTACCATTTGAGCTAATTCCCCTTATAAAGAGTTCTCCTTTACCCTTTGTAAATTGTAATGTACTAACAGATCATTGATGCTGCATTATAAAGTGGGTGTTCATCGTGTTTAAGTTCACGTACTCACGTTTATCGCAGCCTTTAGGACGAACTGAACCAGATTGTACCACTGACAGACTGACTTAAGGGTTGATGCTGCATTAGGGGCCAAAATAGTGCAGGATATACCAACTGTTTAGTGCAGTGCAATAACAAAGCGGCTCTGTGAAGCAACAACTGAAATTATAATGCATGTAATTCAGCATAAAATATGTGGGTATTAATATCTAAAACTCAGTGCATTATTACGCTGCACATAAATATAGATTTAAACTGTCCTCTATTTACTACAGTCTGTTTAAAATAACTAGTTGTTGTGGAGAACATGTTGCATGCAGTGTGCTATTATTTCAAGCTTATCAAGTACATGCTATTTTACTTAGAAATATCTCACAAAGTACAAATTCTTCATCATTCTAAATAAACCATGTAGTACGGGACATTACCGCTCACCTAATGCAGTAAGAAGCAACTCGCCCGAACAGGGACTTGAACCCTGGACTCTCAGATTAAAAGTCTGACGTTCAACCGACTGAGCTATCCAGGCTCTGCAACCAGCTTTAATCCTCACAAACATGTGACTTCAATTACAAACTTTAACATACGTTGTCCTGTAAAACTTCAATTAATATAAAATGTTTTTATTTCTGTTTCGGCTCTCTTGAAGGCGATTATATCAAGTTTTAGGTGAAGTATGTTGCTGCTTACACACACAAAGAAAAACATCTCTGGAGGAGAATTTTATGTTATGTGCATTTATATGTGGCAAAAATCCATAAAAATCAAATTGAGTTAACAAAGAACCTTGAATTATACTAAATAGTTCTTCAAGTAGAAACAGTTCTAGCAAGAACACAAAAAACCCTAAAGAAACACTTCTTAAGACTTCTTAGTCTTAGTTTTTTATTATTTCAAATGCCATTCATCATTTATAATCACTGATTTGTGAGATATCAGCAGTAGTAGATCATGTTTAACTGGTTTAATATTGTTTAAGCGCTGATTATCGGCTGTTTTTCCTGAGTATGTTGGGCGGTTTTCCATGCATTTTGGCGGACTTTGAGATGCGAAATCTGGCAACCCTGGTTGAAGCGTTCATTCATATTTTGGAGCGATGTATGTTTGTATGCTAGAATATAAATAACATCTTTTACAAACTGCTGTCTATTTACATTGACAATTTCCCTTCTGTCTAAACCTTGAAATTGGGTTTGTAAAAGTAAGCGATACTGTGGATAATATATTTAAAGCGCTAAACTAACTGAAAGAAGCGCTAACGGTGGTGGAAGAGTCTAAAAGGGTTTGGAACATAGTCGTATCATCATAGCAGTACAACACAGTTTCGTCCGTAGTATCCGAAGATATCCAGAAGCTAATATACAAAAAACGTTTATTTTAATAAACTTACCTTGTTGAAAAAAGTATGACCACAATTTCTAAACAAACACAGTATCCGCTGCTGCAGTCTCTACACAAACTTTTCTGCACTGAAATCTCAAGGACACATTTTATGGATATTACGGTAATGCACTGAGAACTCGTCCTACAGTCATGCAAGCACATACAACAGTGTGTGAGTTTACACTAATCAGCCATAACATTAAAACCACCTCCTTGTTTCTACACTCACTGTCCATTTTATCAGCTCCACTTACCATATAGGAGCACTTTGTAGTTCTACAATTACTGACTCTAGACTGCTCACTCTGTTCTTCAATGGTCAGGACCCCCACAGAACCACCACAGAGCAGGTATTATTTAGATAGTGGATGATTCTCAGCACTGAGAATCAAGGCAGTGGTTCATTATTCCTGGTTCCACAAAGTTGAATCAGTTCATCTGGACACAAGTTTGTTGTAGAGATACGTTTCGCCACTCAATCCGAGTGACTTCTTCAGTCTGAGCTGGTGGTGAATACCCCAACCTTATATGCAGCCGATTTGCATAACGACCGATCACCGCCCATTGCATAACAATGGAACCGGTGATCAGGTCCATATGCAAATCACAATGACCATTAATTACAATGGTCAAGTGTGTCTTTCACTATGATTGAGGTATAGCTCCTATTACGGCGTTGTAAGATGGTGAGAGATGTACTCTCAGGCTCCCTCCCCGGTTCAGAGATGGTCGTTCCCTCTTCACATAGATGGCCTCTTTGACTCCCCGTTCAAACCAGCCTTCCTCCTTGTCAAGGATCTGCACATCGTCATCATTAAATGAGTGGCCGCTGGCTTGCAGGTGGGTGTAAATTGCGGAGTCCTGGCCAGAAGAGGTTGATCTTCTATGTTGGGCCATCCGTGTAGCCAGTGGCTGTTTAGTTTCCCCGATGTACAGTTCCCGGCAACAACAGTTCCTAACAGCATACATTACTTTACTCTGTTTGTGTCAAGGAACCCGGTCCTTAGGGTGAACTAATTTCTGGCGTACCGTGTTCTGGGGTTTGGAAGCAACTGAAACACGGTGTTTGGAGAATATCCGTCTCAATTGTTCCGATACTCCCGCCACATACGGAATCACCACTGGTTTGCGCTTAGACCCCGGTTGTCCTTCTCCTCCCTTCGATCCACTGGAGCTGTGTTTGGGCATTTTTCCCGCTTTTACGAATGCCCAGTTGGGATAAACACATTCACCCAGGGCCTTCTTGACATGAGATTTCTCTCTATCCTTGGCCGTAGTGTCTGTGGGGATGCTGTTCGCTCGGTGGTGCAGCGTCCTGATGACTCCTAGTTTGTGCTCCAATGGATCATGGGAGTCAAACCTTAAGTACTGGTCCGTGTGTGTTGGTTTGCGATACACATCTACTTTCAAACATCCCCCATCTTGAATAGCAATTTCACAGTCTAAGAAGGCTAAACTGTTGTTGCTTGCATCCTCCCTTGTGAACTTGATGTGTTTGTCCACCGAGTTGATGTGGTCCGTGAAATGTGGTACTTCCTCGGATTTTATTTTAACCCAGGTGTCGTCCACATATCTGACCCAATGACTCGGTGGTGTCCCTGAGTAGGACCTTAGTGCCTTCTTTTCCACTTCCTCCATGTACAGGTTTGCAACAATAGGTGAGACGGGGGACCCCATAGCACATCCATGTTTCTGTTTGTAGAACTGTCCTCTGTACGAGAAGTAGGTGGACTGAAGACACAGTTCTAAAAGTGTGCACACCTGGTCCGTGGTAAGGGTGGTCCTCTTGCTCAGGGTGGGGTCGACTTGTAGTTTCCTACGGACCACCTCCACTGCCTCAGCAACCGGAATGCACGTGAAAAGGGATGTAACATCATACGAGACCATTGTTTCCTCCGTCTCCATGAAGACGCCCTTCACCTTGTCCACAAAATCCAACCAACGGGTTGAGAATTGATGCTAGATACTTAGAAATGTTATGTCACAGAGTTAATCATACAAACAATGGGTCGTAAAGGCACAACCTGTTTGTGTATCTTAGGTAACCCATACAGACTAGGTGTAGCCTCTCCCGGATATAATTTTTAGTACAAAGCCCTGTCAATAGCATTGTTCTGTTCTAAAACTTTCAGACAATCTATCACCTTTTTCTTGTAGCTACTACCTGGATCTCGTTTTAGCAGTTCATAAGTGTTAGTGTCACTAAGTAACAACATCACTTTCTCATGATAGTCTATCTGGTTTAACAGAACAGTACATCTACCCTTGTCAGCAGGAAGTATGATGATGTTATTGTCCTTACTATGTGTAGTAAGTGCATACCTCTCGTCTCTGCTGATGTTGGATGTAGGTGGCTTTGCATTACTAAGGCAAGCTGACACTTTCATCCGCAACTGTTCCGCTTCCAGATCGGAGATGTTGTTGTTGCGGATTGCTGATTCTGTGGCGGTGATCAGTTCCACTAGTGGGACTTGCTTCGGTGTAACAGCGAAATTCAACCTCTTAGCCAAAATGTCTTTCTCCGCTTGTGTGAGTTGTCTGTCTGAGAAGTTCTTCACCCGCTTGTCCACATCATCAGTGTGTGTTCGCCCTTCATTCCTCTTTCGGCCATCCGTGGTATGTTGGTGTTTCTGTCCTGCAGCAAGCAAGTCAAACTTTTTTCGCTGCCTGGTTTTTGACTTTTCATGTTGTTCTAGACGAGCCTTCTGCGTGAAGTTAATCACCTGTTGGAGAGTGGACTCATCTAGACCTGATGTAAGTCTTTGTACGATCTGCTCCTCTCTAGTTTTCAAGACATCGATTGTGAAGTTAGTTTGTCTCACCCGTTCATTCAGTAGCTGGTTCTGTGCCTTCTGAATGATCTTGCTAGCTCGGTGACCCTTGACAGAAGATCTGAGTTGCAGGCTCTTAGGTGTGATCCTGCTCTGTCTGCATCTGATGTTAAATCACCAGCTCAGACTGAAGAAGTCACTCGGATTGAGTGGCGAAACGTATCTCTACAACAAACTTGTGTCCAGATGAACTGATTCAACTTTGTGGATTTGTGTACCTGGATTATTGAGCATGCATCAACAGATTATTCCTGGTTCAGTCCATTAAGACTCCCATGAAGTCATTCAAATATCAAAGCATCCCCACACAATCACACTGCCACCACCTGGTGGTATGATGTTTTTATTGTTTCTTATTATGAAATACATTCATTCATTCACTGCCTGTTTTATCCTGGTAATGATCACTGTGAACCTTTTTTTTTTTAAAAACTTTCAAAAAGTAAATAAAAAAGATAACAATAATATCATTTCAGTTATATCAATAGCAGCCATCAAACTAGGAATCCTGATCGCTAGACCATATGGGAAACTGCAAGGCTCAGCACCGGCTGACGCCAGCATCAGCCACTTCATTCCACTCTGCCAAGTCTTTGTCACCTTGACAAGACCTGCATTGTTGGATCTGGGGTACAGAGAACCATACACAAGGAGTTAGAGAGACAAAAAAAGAGAGAGAATAGAAACCTTCGAAGCACGGCATACAAAAAGACAGTGCCGTGACCCGGATTCGAACCGGGGTTGCTGTGGCCACAACGCAGAGTACTAACCACTATACGATCACGGCTTCCCAGCGGTCTGCCACTGGTGGCTCACGTCAATTGCTTCCTGATAGACTGCAGTCATACTTCCAACAGGACAAGCTGCTTGAGCCACAGCAACAAGGTGCCAAGAAACTAACAGGCAAAGTTTTGCTCCAGTCCAATCATAAAGACCAATTCCCATAGCAGGAGTAAAACCCAGGCCGCCTGGGTGAAAACCATGAATCCTGACCGCTAGACCATATGGGAACTACTGGCCCCTGTGAGTATGCGGTCGTGGCTTTCCTGAAGCTCCAGCCCCATTTCTGTCTCTTGACTGAGGAGAGAATAGAAACCTTCGAAGCACGGCATACAAAAGGACAGTGCCATGATCCAGATCCGAACCAGGGTTGCTGCGGCCACAATGCGGCGTACTAACCACTATACGATCACGGCTTACCAGCAGTCTGCCACTGGTGGCTCACGTCGGCTGCCCCCTGATAGACTGCAGTCATAGTTCCAACAGAACAATGCGCTTGAGCTACAGCAACAAGGCTGTAGTTTATGGAGGCCATAGCTATATCACCAACTCCCAACTCTCTCAAGTCCAATTCCCATACCGGGAGTCGAACCCAGGTCTCCTGGGTAAAAACCAGGAACACTGACCGATAAACCATATGGGAAACTGCAAGGCTCAGTGTCGGCTGGTGCCAGCATCAGCCACTTCTTTCCGCTCTGACAAGTCTTTGTCACCTTGACAAGACCTGCATTGTTGGATCTGGGGTTCAGAGAACCATACACAAGGAGTTAGAGAGACAAAAAAAAAGGCATAAGGTAACCGAACAGCTGAACTGTTTTCTCTAGAGTTTTTTGGTCTATTGTATTAAATTGTGACATAATAGTCATGTTATTTCTAGGTGTCTGTAGGGGCAGCATGGTTTCATCGTTTGACTGAGTGGCGTTGATGGTCAGTCTAATAGTTTTGATTTTTTCACAGAAGAAATTAGCAAATTCATTACATTTCTCTGTGGACAGAAGTTCTGGCGTAATCTGTTTTGGAGGATTTGTAAGCTTGTCGACCACGTTGAATAGAGTGCGGGTGTTGTTGATGTTCCTGTTAATGATCTTAGAGAAGTGCAGCTGTCTAGCCCTGCCTAACGCTTAAGTTAAAACTACAAAGGCTTTGCTTATAGAGATCATAGTGTATTTGAAGTTTAGTTTTCCTCCACTTACGTTCAGCTCTCCTGCATTCTCTTTTCAGAGCTATTACCATCATTGTGTTACGCCATGGTGCTTTCTGTTTGCTCAACGTTTTCATGACTTTTACCGGGGCAACCACATCCATGACAGTCAATATTTTCACGTTAAAGTTATCCAGGAGTTCATCAACTGACTCTGCAATTAAAGTTAAAGGTGATATAGCTATGGCCTCCATAAACTGAGAACTAGTACTTTCATTTATGCACCTTTTCTTAACAGAAACAGAGCTAGTTTGAGCATCTGGGGTGATCAGCATTTCAAAGAAGACACAAAAATGATCAGAGAGGGCTAAGTCCTTGACCATAACAGAAGAAATGTTAAGACCTTTAGTAATAACTAGATCCAGAGTGTGCCCTCGAGTATGTGTAGGCCCTTTCACATGTTGCAATAGACCAAACGTGTCAAAAAGTCCAAAAAGTTCTTTGGTGTTATTGTCCTTGTTATTATCTAAGTGGATGTTAAAATCCCCAGTTATGATGAAAAAGCTGTACTCAGTGGAGATAACTGACAGTAGTTCAGTAAATTCATCTATAAAATGTGCAGAGTATCTTGGAGGTTTATAAATGGTTAAAAAAAAAATTTTGGGAGTACCCTTCAAAATAAAACAGGTATTCAAAAGACATAAAATTGCCAAGCACAGTCTCTTTGCACTGGAATACATCTTTAAATAAGGCAGCTACTCCTTCACCTTTCCTACCACTTCGACACACATTCATAGAACTGAAGTTTGCTGGTGCTGTTTCGTTAAGAACAGTGGCACTGCTGCCTTCTGCTAACCATGTTTCAGTTAGAAACAGAAAATCTAAACTGTAGGATAGAATTATGTCATTCACTAAAAATGATTTGTTGGCTAGAGATCTAATATTAAGCAGAGCTAGCTTTAAAGGAACCACAGGAGCCCCTGGGGCAGCCCGAGGTTGTCATGGTACAGGTAAGAGGTTAGACTGGTTGGTGCCCTGGGCTTTTTGGGTGAAACCTGTGGACTGGCTGAGATGGAGTGTGAGAATTTAGTCCCAACACACACCAGTTTCTCCATTTTCTCTGTGAAATCCATATGTGGAGGTGATGTTGTTGAGAGAGACAAGTTGGAGGATGACTGTGATGTCTCTGCTGTTGACTGCTGTATCACTACCTGATGATGAAGGTCGTAATAGCTTTCTTCAAGAGTCAGAAACTCAGCCTGAGCTGTGTTCTCCAGTGATGGGGATTGTATGTTTGATGGTCCTTCATGGTTGAAGGCAGGTGAGGGAGGTTGAGGATGCACGTATTGTGTCTAGTCAGTCCAAGAAGCAGATGGGTGGTGAAGAGCAAAATGGAGGTTGTCCTTTAGTGCCTTCACTCCAGTCTTGCTTAGGTGGGTGCCATCTGGGTAAAAAAATTCTCTGCACCCCCAGAATAGATTAAAATTGTCAATATAATCCATACCTTTCAAACTGCAGGTTCTGCTTAGCCACGTGTTGAGGTTGAGTAGCCGTGAAAACATATTAGATCTTCGGGCTGGGAGAGGCCCACTGATGAACTTCTGAGCAGTCAGCTTCTCAAGTGTATTAAACAGTTCAGTGAAGTTGTTCTTTAAGATTTCTGACTCCTCTCTGTGAATGTCACTTTTGCCCACATGCAGAATAATTCGGTCGATCGCTTCATGCTGGGAGAGAATGTTGGGAAGTCTGAGAGAGTCATGTTCGGGAGACAGCATGTTAGCATTGATCTGCTGCCTATATTCTTGATGGCAGAGTCACCGACGATCAGAGTTTTTGGAGCGGTCTCTGAGCCAGGCGAGGGCCTCTGGTTAATCAGCCTCGTGTTTTTGCTAGCCCGCTTTGAGACCCCTTTTATAGTCAGCTTTGCTGGTTTTGTTTTGTTACCATTACCACTGGGGATAACCTCGATCAGATTTCTGAGCGGTTTTGGAATAGTTTTAGCTTTCCGAGCCCATGATGAACAGTCTGGCGTGGAAGACATTAAGACAACCACCTGCTGCATTTGTGCTTTTGGTTTTGCTCCAAGTTTGTGCCACCGACTTATTCTCTCACATGGCTCGTTTCTGTTCCCGTTTTGATTGACTTCTGTCAAGCTTCGGGAAGTCTGTTAAGCTGTCTAGCCTTAGTTTAGCTGGTTGTTCTGTGTTAGATTTTGACTCACCCTCGAGTGATCTGGAACCATTACTCCTATCCGTTCCAGGTAGGATTGTGAGCATTTTTGTCTCCAGCACAGCGATTTTCCGTAGGAGTCTGTAGCAGTTGGAGCAGCACGAAGAACCCGCTGTAGTGATAGGAGCCATGGTAGTCCTGATAACTGTGCCCGAGTTTAGTCTGACGGCTAGTGGAAAACTCAGTTAACTAAATGTCTAGTTTAATGTATTTCTGTAATGGATTTCTGTAATTCTGTGCCTTTCCAGCCGATCTATTGTCGGTGTCTGCTGATTGAGCTCTATATTTTAGAAATAAAAGATAAAAAATGACTAAAATAACTAAAAACTAAAAGCAAGCGGAGAGCAGACAGAAAGCGTGCAGCCAGTACGAGCATCAAAATGACTTTTTCAGACCCAGCAACACCTTTAGATACAACCTGCTTTATCCCAGGGACTTCACACCAATTGGTCAGCCACCTATAAAGCATGTCCCTCCTAGTCAGTTTAACCCCAATTCACACCTGGCAACGACTCTCAAATGAGTCACACCTTACTTTGCTTGATTTAACTTGAATTATTTTTTTTCATTATTTTCATTATTCATTGATAAAGATTTCAGTTTATAATATTTTATCACTTATGTGACGAGTTGCTTGTTCATTTCTGTTTCTGTTGTTTAGCCTGTACAGAACCATGAGAGATCTTTGGACAGACATAAGTAGTGCCAGTTCTAAACAACAGTGATGTTGCACAGTCTTCTATTAAAAACATGGAAGTGTTCCTGTTGATGACCACTGGGCTACAGTTTATGGGATCAGTGCCTTTATGTTGTGTTTTAAACATTTGTTGTTGAAATGTCAGAACATGTCATGTAACATGTTTTACTGAACGAAATCACTTTTGAAAAAGCTTTTTGTTACATGACATTAGACCCTCTGGTTTAAATAAAGTACTTTAGTGATTTACTGAGTGAAGTCTGGTTTCCTGAAATGTTGCTGGGCAAAATGTGCCAACTGTAGAGGGTCAGTTTGATCATTTTTTATATCCATACGTTCTCAGCTGTACAAAACTACAGCTGCAGGAAAAGGTCATTCCAAACTTGTTTAGGATTCATCTACATTTCTGCATCAATTACTCATAAAATGTGCTCTCCTGTGTTGTGCAGGTCATAAAGTAGGTAAAGAAAATACACATGCCAGTACAAACACAGTTTTATTCAATATTTTATTGGTTTTGTTTCCTCTCTTGTCTCATACACCATCACAGAGAAGGTCAAAGTGCTTTCAGGACGACAGACGTGGTCGTTGATCTGTAGGGACACAAAACAATGTAATGACCTTTAAATTACCATCGACTGGAATCAAGGCACAATACACATGTGTTACAAGTCTGCAGAATCCGTTACCAGACACCCACCGTAGATTGTTGTGGTGACTCAAAGACGTTTCATCTTCTGCCAGATGCTTATGCCCAAATCTGATCTGGTTGCATCTTCCAGTAGGTTAGACTTGTTCATTGATGGGGCTTTCTATAAGACAATTACCCAGAACACACACACCCATATCAATCATTGATGTTTAAATTCATGTTTTAGGAAGAGCAGCTTCATCTCCAGATTGAAAGCATGTTTACAATAAGATGACGCTGATCATTTTGAGAAGAACTCCTAAATGCCTAAACCACTTTCTCCAGCACTCACCTTTCTGATCTGGCGTGGTATGTACACGGTGCTGAGGAACGGAGATGATCTGAACCTCAGCTAAAAATTTCTGGATGTGTTCTTGTAGCAGACCTGTGCTGTGGTGGTGAAAACATAATGTGAGATTGATTTCCATCATGTGTTAAGGGGATGTTAAGCTAATAATTATCTAAGGGGGGAAACGGATGAAAAGCAGCTTGAAAAACTTCAGTATTATTCAGTCGACTGACTCGTCAAGCTGATCCACAAAATGATGCTGATCTCCAAATCACTCCTGTTGTGTTTTCTGGTGTTCATGCTCTCAGATTACTTTGACATTACATGAAAGCAAACAGTGGACGGTTTTGTTCATATTTACATTCACATTTAGTCATTGCTTAGTCTCCAATATGCTCACCCATGATTTGTCTGCTACAAACCCATACAGGTGCCTGTAGAGTAAAGAAAAGGAAAAAAACAGTTTGACATGAGGAATTGTTGTTATAGCTATAAAAATGTTTAATTTTATTTGGTTTAAAGTTCTTTACACACCAATTACTAACCTAGTGTTTTAAATGTTATTAGCAAAATGTAACGATGATTCATTGCAACATGTGATCTGGCCTATATGCTAACATAGACTCTTAGCAAAATCAATTTAGGTCTATCCTTATGTGTTCTGACTGACCTGGATAGTTCCTAAGGATCTCTGAAAACCAGTTGTGCTCCAGGATCATCTCGAGGCTGGGTCGCTTATTCGGATCCTTGGCCAGGCAGCGTCTTATCAGATGACGGCAGGCTGTGCGTGCAGTGATCGGGTCGTTACAATATTGTAATAGAAACTATTTAACATCACTTAAAAAAAAAAAACTAAAAGAGACATGCTTCTTATGTTTCTGCATTTTCTTACCCATAGACACACCAGCTTTGAAGATCAGATGTCCAGCAGCGATCTCCCTCTCATTCCAGAATGGCAGCTCTCCACACACTAGAACGAACAAAAGGACGCCCAGGCTCCACACCGTTGCAGCGCAACCATGATACTTACCTTCCTCGATCCATTCAGGTGGGGCGTATAGTATGGTGCCTGAATAAAAGTGAGAGAAACGGTTCACACACACGGCTTTCCTATGCGATCGCTGTCATCTGTTTTTTATAACTACTGACCTCCGAGGTACAATTACCTGCAAAACGTCTGTAGGGTGTCGACTTGAGCAAGTCCCCACAGCCAAAGTCTATGAGCTTGACCTCTAACGTGTCGAAACTGACCAGAAGGTTCTGCTCCTTGATATCCCGATGGAGAACGCCGCGATCACGGCAGTGACGGGTGGCGAGAACCACCTGCCACATGATGACCTGAGCCAGACGTTCGGGAAGTGAGCCGTTCCTGCGGTATTCGAAGAGGTCCATGCAGCGTGCGGGTCGCTCCAGGATCAAGACGTAGCACTCGGGCATGTCGAACCATTCCAGGAGCTCCAGGACGTGTTCGCAGCGAGGTGGCTCGGACACCATCAGCATCAATGCCACCTCTACAGGGAGACCGTTCTTCTCACCAGGCTAACATTTGAGCAGATATGGTTAGCATGGGGTTGGAATCGATAGTCAATAGGCAGAGTGGCGGTTACATTCGATGCTATTTTGCATTTTAATGCATCATGTCATTTATAAGATACGGTTTTTTTTTTTAAATGGCTGTTGCATCTTTGCAATATTTCACAAGTGAAACAAATGTAACTCACAATGGTGATGAATCTGTCACAGCCACTCTTCAGCACAATCTTAATAGCAACCTATTAAAACATGCAAAACAAAACGATTAAAATCAGGAACGAATATTACGGGAACGTACTTTTGGCCAACAGTAACCAAAAGGGCCGTTCGCTTTTTAACTACAAGTTTGATGACATGCGTAGTCATTGTGGATCTTAAAATCAAGCAGCTTTGTAATGATCGACAATTCTCGTGTCACTCTGAGCAGAGCCGAGTAAATATCTCACCTGTTTTCCATCGGCCTTACGAAGTCCTGCAAACACAGAACCGCAGCCTCCTTTCCCCAGAAGCTTTCCGACTCCGTACAGGCTATCGAAGCACTCTGTAAAACAGGACATGTTGTTAATCTGATAGAAACTTCTCAGTAAAAGTAAAAAACTCAATAAAAAAACTCACGAGCAGCATGATTTAAGCTCTAGAAAATATTTGTTCTATGAAAGGTGTGAGGCTGGACAGACCTTTGGAAGGAGCGCTGCCTCTCTGGACCGAGTGCTTTCCTGTAGTCGTGCTCTTCTCACCAGCTGTTGTTCACACAAATGTCATTTAATCGCTGTCAGTAAATGATCTCTAACACATCAGAAGTACAACAAGTGTACAGAGCTTTACAGAGTCATACGTTACAAATGTTTTATCATTAAATCTTACCAGTTCACAATATAATTGAATGGTTCAGTAAAGCTCTGGCTGACCTGTGTGGATGAAGTTGCTGGAGGAAGTGCTGGTGCTCAGTTCCACCGGGCTTTCTTCGATGTGTGAGGTCCCTCCAACTGTACCGTCAATGCTCTCGACTTAAAAGACGTGTTTTGTGTTAGTATCAGCGTTTTACATCAACTGGATTCTTTTCTAAATCACTGCACTCATTCACTCAAAACCTTTCACCTAGTAAATTTAGCTCTGAATAAAAAAATGGTTTTCTAGTCGACTTGCTGTAGTGTGTACTTACCACTGCTCGCTAGAGAAGCATCAGAGAGGGAATCCAACACAGCAGCTGATTCCAGCACAATTTCACCAAGACTCAGCTCAGCTGTACAGAGGCAAGGTCAGAAGTGGATGCTCAAGGGTACGAGGTTTGGAATGGAGCAGTTATCAATCACAAAGAGTAGGAGAGTGGAAATGGAATGTGTCTGCATCCATTCAAATGTTGATTTTGGCCATTTTAAACTGGTTTGCTTTATACTTGATGGAATCGAGTGTTCTTGTTAGACTGGAGTTTCAAACCCACCTGAGGTTCCAGAAGCGGATCGTGGACGTAGTGAGTCTCTCTCTGTGTGTTGTGATCCTCGTGATTCAGAGGAGCTACTGGTTCCTTCCTGTTTTGGGCTCAAATCCACCACCTCATCTGATTGGGAAGTGATGGAGTCGTCTGTTCTGTCACCATCGGTGTTAGCAACCATGTTCTGAATGGTTCTGATCCAAGCCTCTCTATTCTCCTCTGAATCGGCCTGCAATACCCAGATCCTACACACACACACACAAACACACACACACACACACCCTGAACATGGCACGAATCTATAGCACAACAAAGTGCTTATTCCACTCCGGTTTTCATGTCATTTCTATTATAAAGAGAGTAAAATGTTCCTTTTTATATTCCTCATCTTTCTTTAGCAGAACAGTTGCACAGCCACGCCCTTCAGAGTGTCATAAATAAAGAAATCAAATTAATTTTCAGGCCTGATGGTACACTGGACTTACTTTGTAGGTGAAACCACCTGGAAGCAGCAACGGCGTCCAATGCTCTTGTAGTGTTTGGCCGTGCACAGGCGTAAATCAGCTATGACCACCATGATATTCTGCTGGGGGCACAAAAGGTTTCTCAAACATTTCTTTACCTCTAATATTTCAGTTTTAAATCAAAGCACAAGCAAAGCAACTCAAACTTTAGCAAACGAGTCTTTAAAAGTGATTGTTCAGGAACAGTTTCTCCTTTTTATGTTGATTTTGCAGTAGGCCACTATTGCTACTGATTTTACTTTAGACAAAGGACACGTGACTAACCCCGGATTTCTTCTTGTACATAAGGTGGTTGTTCTGAATCAGGAACCAGCGCCTGAAGGAAAGAAACAGAAACAAAAGGAATCATAGAAATAAAACAACTGCATAGTACTGAAATTCTGCAGGGTTTCACTTGTAACTAATACAGTGATATAAATGAGCTTCATATTAAATCATCGTGTTGAATCGTTGTGTATTCTGATTTGACATGCCGTTGATCAGTCAGAGTCAGTTAAATGTACAATATTTAGGAAACGATTGCTATGATGATTAGAGGTGTTTAATTAGCCATTCATTTCTACCTAAATGATTGCTCATCGTGTGTTCTAGCTCTCTACAAACCTGTTCCATGTTTTAAAGACATTACTGGCCCTCTTGAACAAGTATCCCTCCATAACTGTCTGGTTCTCTGCGTCCACACTGCCCTCCGGTTCAGTCTCGCCACCACAGACGTCCTGAAAAGACGTCTGAGAACGAACTCGACCGAACGGCCAGCACAGACATAGACTACTCAAAAAGCGTCGCATTAGAGAAGGACGGTCGGTAGCACGTCTCTCCTGTCCAGCCATCATGAGAAATGATGTACAAACACTGAAGGTTCAACTAAACTGAGCTCTAATAGAACACTCAGTGTCATCACAATGATGTCACAAAGGCAGAAGGTCTCAGTGCTGCAGCGCTGCAGGTGATGGTGTACATTTAAATTTCACCATTTGTTTATTTTTCAAATGATTTTAAACACCCCCCACACACACACACACCTAATTTATTAAAAATGTCCCTCTTTGATTTTAGTGTTAATTTTTTTTATTTGTGCTGTAAGTAATAATTACTGTAACCTTACACATGTTGGGGTTTTAAAAGGCTACCATCACCCTAAAAGGCCACTATCAACCGTGGCAATTTAACTTCTTCACAAGGGTGTGTGTGTTCATTAAAGTTATTATGACACGAAAGTTGTTATGATAAATCGTAAAGTTGTTATGATAAACCATTCTCAGCTGAGAGGCACTTGATTTGCTAGGTCAGAATGTACAGTATAGGATAAGCGGAGTCGGATAACATTGTGTAAAATAATGTACCAGAGGAAGTCCATATATGGTGTAAACAAGGACACAACAATTCTGGAACTGGCAGCGGGCCCATGGAAGAGGTGACGAGAAGAAATGGACTGAAACAAAGAAATGGACAAATGGACTATGGGTGTGGTTAAGAATATTTAAGCCCCCACCTGGAGGCATTCGGGGCGGCTCTTCTCAACTTTCCCTGACACTTGTGTGTCAATGGTGGTTGTAGATAGAGAGCCCCCAGCTGGGAACACACTTTTGATCTTCTCATCATATTGATTAAATAAGTAACTGTTAGTTGGTGATCTAAATCTTTTTTGACCCCGGACGTGACAACCGCGGGGGTAATTCTCAGACACTCACACCGGGCTCCCAAACTGAAAAAGGTAAGCAGAAGCCTGTTTTTTCGAATTTCTGCTAGAATAGGTGAAAACAATTAGAGTAGGGTGTGAGTGTTTGATGATAAGTACCGCGGTAAGTCTGCTAAAATTTTCTTCTTACTTACATAGAATAGGCAGGTGAGAAGGTCAACTAGTGTGTTGTATCAGTACTAGGTGATGCTGTGTGTTCTATGCCGGTGGGAATCAGATGATGCTGTGTGATACCGTCTGACCCATAGTACTAGAAAAGGTGATGCTGTGTGATTATTTACGGCAAGCCTGTGTGGCCAAGATCTGTGTGATTTGAAACCTGTTTGGTTTATCAATATATTTTTATTATTTACGGAGAGCCTGTGTGGCCAAGATCTGTGTGATTTTAAACCTGTTTGGTTTATCAATATATTTTCATTATTATTCATGGAAGGTCTGTGTGGCCTGTGTTATGCTGTGTGTGTAGTTTAATGAATCAGTACTAGGTGATGCTGTGTGTTCCACCTGACCCGTAGTTTAAGGATTAACAGTAAAGACATCTGGGACGCCTGTCTATGAGCATCATCGTGTGGCAGTGGAACTGGAACACTGTACTATTGGTGACGACCGGTAGTATAAGTTACTTTGTCTGCTGTCAGTCTGTGGGATAGTCTTAGTATTTAGTATTGTAATTTTCCCGTTGATATGTATAATTGATCCCTTATAATAACGTGTTACATTATATTTTTCATTGTGTTTGTTGTTTTGTTTGAATGAATTAGAATAATTGTACCCTTTATTGGTGTCTTTGTTCAGTAACTTGTGGAAGTGGTGCTAACTAAAGCAATCACGGAACAACTGGGTCGATAGGACCAGCTTACATGGTAGTTATACTGAAGCTCCGAAAATTATTTGAGGAAGGGCAGGTGCGTGATTTAATGCCACCTTTGACGGAGCAAGCTTCCATGGAAGCTCATGGACAGGTTTCGGTTTTGAACAAGGGCAGCTTGCTCTGGCTAAAACCGAATGGGAGAAAACAGGAGAAAGAGAATTGGAAGCTGTAAATCTCGATTGGACTGAGCGATTGCTCCTGTTAATGCATCTTGAAATCGCAGTAAGAGTTAAAATCCCTGACACCAAACATAAGATGGGACAGAGCCGGAGAGCAGGAGGGAGGGGTGACCCCCACCCTCGCTTCTCCTACTGCTCTGACCTCAAGATAAAGAGGAAGAGAGAGAGCAGAGCGCATCTGGCCCCCACCTTTGCACCTTTTAGAAGTATCTGTTGTTTAATGTACTTAAGTATTAAAAATAGAAGTAAAAGTAAATGCTATTAGTATAAACAGATTCGGTCATTTTGAATATAAAAATTGTTCTTTTAAGCCTGTAAACCACCTTAACAATTAACCTGATTTCTTTCTTCCATCTGAACATGATTTGTGCCAATTCATGATTATAATCAGCTGTTTACATATTTATTTGATTTAGCCCTTATGATTAGCCCTACATTTTCCAGTTTACATTTTATTTGTAAATGTAAGAAACACTGAATCTATTTTATTTGCATTTTCTATGTCTTATTTTTATTTGGGTGTTACATTCAAGTCATAGATACTGTATATATCCCAATAACAAAAAACAACTGAAGTTTGGCAGAATTAATTTGAAGCAAAACTCAACAAAGTTTAACAAACATGTGGCATTTTTAGCCTTTAATGATCTGGGTAAATATTTGGGTAAAAATAAGCTGTATTAAATAATCTTTCTTTGGGCCGTATCTACTCCCCTATTGGCATGTGTTAAACAAAAAAATATTGGTATTCTTACTCTAAAAGAAAAAAAAAAACCATTTCTAACTTATATGTTAACTTGAAGTCAGCATCTGAAAAATCATCCATAAAAAGTTGTATAAGTTGAGTTCATGTTGAGACCATTAAAGGGTTAAAGACGTGCATTTTCCTCAGCACCATGAATCTCTCCTATGCCGGTGTACAGAAGTTATCTGGAAAATATTTGTCCGAGGTGAGTTTATAAAAATTATGGACACGTCTTCACGTCTGCACTGAATTAATTAAACAAATTTAGTGGAATTCAAATGTAAACAAAAATGGTAGCTAGATATCTGATCAATGTTAATGCTAATAATAATAATAAACAGTGAGGCTCTGGCTTTACTTTGTTAATCATTCTTATCCATCCTGCTTTCCAGGGCCTGGTTGAAAGAAGCAACCAGACCCTGAAACGTAAAATTACAAAAGCATGCAATGGCACGGAACTTAACTGGATTGACGACTTGGGGTACTGACTGACCTTGCCCGAGTTTTGTTCACACAGGTCCGGAACTGTGAGCCAGAGGTCGGGAAGGAGGAAGAGACCCCATTTGGTTCCATCAAAGCAGGTGATTGGGTAAGGATCAAGAGCCTAGGTGGATGGGACCGTGGGAAGTGATAGAGGTCATGAACCATGCCGAAAAGGTAAAAACGGGGCAATTGGCACCACCTAACCGATTGTGTACCCTCACCTGCACCCTCCAGGACACTCCAGGAGGTTAGAAATGATTTGGCCACCAGCAGCCTAAACCAAAACAAGGATAATTCTGAAAATTGTGATCAGGCTGCTGGTGAAGAGGTGGAAGTTAATCCCACTGAATAAAGGTGAACCTTAGAAATGCCTTTTAATCCCCATAGTGACGTAACTGAACAGGCTTGTAGGCCCCTGGGTTTTGCCTCAATGGAATTACTCTGTGTGTGCTTTCCATATTAGCAGGAATTATACTGGCCATCATATTTTCAGCCACCAATCAGGCTCTGACAATATCTGGGTTTTCCGATTAAATGTAATATCTACACCTAAGATGGGGCCCACCGAATCATTTGGTAACAGTGTGCCAGCCATTACTACTGAATCTGGCCCAAAAAGTATTAAGGTATTTAGCGTAACTACTTTAACAGTAACCTTTGCTATAGAAACTAGGTTACAGGATCGCAATGAGTGACTAAATTGGATAATATATACCACTAAGCAGGCGAACCTGAGAAATTGCTACTCATGCTCCTCTGCCAGACCCCATCTTGGAACCGTGCCTCTCTCGTTTAATAGATTTAATGACCCTGAGGGTTTAAAATGTGTTGTTTCCCCATTCAGTAGAACTGCAGCACCAGAGGGCGACTCCACCAGTGAGCATTACATGTTCCCAGTGGTGTTGGGGAAAGGCCATCCCACCTGTATACACCCCATACAAAGGTAACTATACGTGTTTCACCAGAACCCCAGGGGAGACAGAAGTGAGTTGACTTCCATGGTGTGGAGACACTATGAATGTTGGCAAAGACACTGGTGGCTTCTTGGCAGATTGGTTCAATCGCCAAACTGTGGGATGGGCTGATATTTGGTGGGTGTTGGCAAAATGTGTCCATTTTAAAGGGTAATTTTGATAATTTTTTTATATCCGTACATTCTCAACAGTACAAAATGTGGAATGTGTTGCAGGCCTGAAATGTTTATTAATAAATGAAAAGACAAAACATGAAATATCTCAGGATCTTCCTGTCTGCAATGAAATACAAGTCAAAATAAATGTGAGGAATTCTGTGTTTTTATTTTATATGCATTTTCCATACTGTCCCAACTCTTTCTGATTTTGGGGTTGTAGAATCAGACATAGAATCAGACCAGAATATGATATAAAATGTAACTGTACATTTTGTCAATAAAAATGAGACAACAAACATTGATTTAAAGGCAGTTTATTTAACTAGGAATTAAAAACACAATACACAAGTGGGCGGCACGGTGGCTAAGTGGGTAGCACTGTCTCCTCACAGCAAGAACGTCCTGGGTTCGATCCCCAGGTGGGGCGGTCCGGGTCCTTTCTGTGTGTGGAATTTGCATGTTCTCCCCGTGTCCATGTGGGTTTCCTCCGGGTGCTCCCGTTTCCTCCCACAGTCCAAAGACATGCAAGTGAGGTGAATTGGAGACACTCAGTTGTCCAAGACTGTGTGTGACATGAACTTGTGTGAAGTAATGAACCTTGTGTAATGAGTAACAACCGTTCCTGTCAGGAATGTAACCAAAAGTGTAAAACATGACGTTAAAACCCTAATAAGCAAACAAACAATATACAAGGTAGCAATAAAAGAAGAAAAAATAAAATGTACCGTACGTACTAAAATGCTTTAAACCCAAAACACATCTCTAAATAATTCATTTCTATTGTGGAAATACTATCATTCATAAACAATATAATATTAATCACACTAAGTATCATAAAAAGTATTATTATTTATCAGTGGTAATGATACTGACAAAAGAGCTCTTAAATACTCTGATAAACCTGTAAAAGAGAAGCACGAATAATGTTAGTGTTTGTTCATTATAAAAATGATAGAAACGGCATACTTACCTCTCGAGAAATCGAGCAACAAGAACCTGATAAGAGAGTGTTCCTAACAAAGTGACCTGTTAAATGTAAACATTATATCAATGTGTAAAAATGAAGAAAGGAAGAGATTAAAGGGTTGCTCAGTATTTCTTCGTGGTCTTCAGCATCTGCTTGACGTGCAACTTTAGGAGGTCCAGCGTCACATGAGCCAAGCCTTCAGGATCTTCATAAAGCTCTAGTGGCTGCGAGAAAACCACTCGGAGGAATTCAGTCAGCTGATCCTATTAACGAAAAACACACATTTCCAACATGATATCACCGAGAATAAAAACTCTCCTTCACGATGTGTAATGTGGGGTGAAATGAAATGTTGGACACTTACCTGATGAACCGTGAAGCACTGCTGAGCTGCAGGTTCCCAGATCTCAGGGTCCTAACTTATGATGTGCTTAAACAGTTTATCCAGGAATCCTCCATCCATCTTTGGGAAAGAAGAATAAGAAACTTTTACTTCATGGCCACTTGAATGGAGAAAAGCTGCTGATAAGTCGCTTACAAACTCAGGTGCAGAGTCGTAAGTGAACCACCCGAAGAGGACGAGTTCGTACAGCACATCAAGAAGGTTCAAGTGCAGCTAAAATGAGAAATGTTAAAAAACATTAGAACAATCCAATATAAATCCAGCTGTGGAACTTTGGGAAGAATTAGGCACCTCTATACAGAGAAACCTTTTTTTACCTGTACCTCGAACATCTCCAGCTCGATTGAGCTCTGATTGGCTGCTCCTCTTAGGAAGCGAATCAGAGCCTCGTAAGAAAGCTGCACCTCGAGCACATCCTGGCCAAAAAAGAATCACATTCTTAATACACACTGCTTTGTTTCTTTAGGTAACTGCTTCAGGTAACCTGGTGAAATCAGTCACCCGCTTGTTTAGAGCTGCTAGGTGCATCACCAGCTCTTTTCCGCTTACAAATAACAAGTTCTGGAGGTGAACGCTGGTTAACAGGGTCTGAACAGGAGATGAAGCACAATGTCAGAACACAATGAAATCTGTAAGTGTGGTAACGTCTGGTGATCAGAGAGACGGGAGACGTTCAGGGTGTACTCACAGAGAACACCTCACGGAGTGCAGGCAGCTTCAGGGCGACGTCTGCGATGCCGCAGTCTTTGAGGTGGCAGCTAAGAACAAGGTTAGAATGAATCTCTCTGTGAAACTTAGTCAGCCATGTGTAAAATACTACTAAAATGACCTGAAGATGATGACCCCACCTGATGAAAGGCACTGTCGTCGCTGCTCTCAGAGTCGGTCTCGGAATCCATGTCCGGTGTATAAAAGGTGGAGTTCTCCACGCAGTGAGCGGCGTCGTCCTGTCCATCAGCCCACAGCTGCCTGCAGTCCCTGGTCACCTCGTGGAAGGTTTGCTGAGAATAAAACAAATATCAAGATGTTGGACAAAATGAAGCACTGTACTGTTATCACATCTGGGCAGCGTAATGAATTTACCACACGGTCAGCCAGCAAGACGTTAGCGAAGGTCTCCGAGCGGCGACAGGACACAAATGCAGTCACCGTTCCAGAAATACTCTGAAAGGAAGAAATTGCATCAGACACATTTAGACAAATGTGCACTTTTCACAACGTTTAAGGACACAATAGACGAGCTCTCACCTGTATGCCGGTGAAAGAAACCTCACTGGTGGTGTAGTAAGGGAACTCTGCAAAAGACCATTTCAATTTAAACTCAAAACATACAACTGCACACAAATCCTCGTCTAATTAAAACGAAGCTGGATGTGAATGATCTGCTCTTACGAGATGATTTACACGGCAGGTGTCAGCAATGGTGAACCACCACTGCTGGATCTCTGACCCTTGTACCACACATACAAAGTATCGTCTGAGCTGCACTGACTATTAAACAAACACAAAAGCATAGATTAGTCGTCATAAACTGGATGATACGTTTGTGTTACAGTTGCATCACTGCAACATATTTGAATACCTCAGACTGAGAACGGTGACATTCGCTCGAGAGGAACCGGATGATTCTGGATGTGCTCTGCAGTTCACAATTGCCAGAATGCTGTAAAATGACAGCACAAAGATCAGAAATCTTTCTTTTCAAAACAGTCTCATAGCACACATCAAACAATCTACACAATAAAAATCTGAGACGAGAGGGACCCTGATCCATCACTGGGCCTCGACTGGGATTTGAATTCATGGCCATTTAGGGCCTCCCATTAAACCACAACCATTTCATTCACTAATACTCTCCCATCCCTAATCTAAAATACAAGAAACACTACCAGAATCACGGGTTCCTCTGTCATCCAGTCTTTCTTCGTAGTCTATAATAGAATAAAGTAATAAAATAATTCACATTGTTATTGTATTAATTTATTTGTGGTAAGTGCACATTGTTAAAGCAAGTGGATAATTCATACACTGTCTGTAGATTAATGATGTATGATCTAAAAGAACTGCGTGTTCTGAAATAGGGCGTGTTTAGAAATCGTACAGTGTGTGACACTGGGTGTGTTTTGAAAAAAATCGTGTTTATGTTACAGTCTGGATATAATGTTGCTTTTTACGGCAAATGACTCATTTATTCATTAATTAATGAATACAATTATTTATCAGTGTCCGGTACAGAACTGACTTTAGTCAACCAAAGTGCACAAAGCTTATTAGCTAATGGCTAATAGCTAACTGACCGGGGAGGGGGGGGGTGTGTGTTGTTTACCATTCGTGGTCGGCTGAGAGAGCTCAGGTGGCGGGTTGGTTCTTCGCCAACGCCGGTAATAAATCAAGCTGGCTGAACCCAAAAGTACCAAGCCAGCGGCGCACGCCACCTTCCTGAGAATTCCCTCAATGGTTTTAGGCAGGAATTTGCCAAGGTTTATGAGTTTTTGCACAGTAGATGAGCTGTTAAAAGAGAAATTTGTGGAGTGCTGAAAAACACGCCTGTATAACAGAGATGCGGAAACACTTATGAGGCTGGTTACTAAGGGCTCTGCCTTTAACAACCTGAGAATGGGTCACGTGCTCATCACCGAATCATTTCAGAAAATGAGAAACGTGTCTTATTTCATTTTAGAAATTTCATTACATCTAAAAAGTAGATATTTAATAATAAAATTAATAACAACTAATAATAATAATAATTGGTTTGAAACGGGCATTATCACTTTAGAAACATTACAAAGCTTTGTAAAATAATTTGTATTCTTTTCAAGTTTCTAAACGTGCACAAACTTGTGCAGATTGCAATATTGTGCAAAGATGCAAGCAATACAGTCGTACGCTGTGTGTGTGTGTGCATATATAATGTGAGTAATTTGTTCCAGTGTAAGTATGTGTACAGTTAAGTGTGTGAGTGTATGTGTTAATGTGTGTTAGTTTGACTGTGTGAGCATGCGTATGTATGCACCTGTGTGTGTTTGTGTGTGTATGCGAGTAGTTACTTGTCACTACGGTGGCCGAGAAGTGCAAAACAAATTTACATTTCAGAAAACAAAATTACAAAAAAACAAAAACAAATTTACAACAAAAGCAAAAACAAATTTACAAGTGCTCGGGTACCCAGTGTTTGTAAATTTGTTTTGGCATATGTAAAAGTGTTTCAGCACTTGTAAATTTATTTTCGGCATATGTAATTTTGTTTTCTAAAATGTATATTTGTTTTGCACTTCCCGGCCGCACATTTCTGACGGAAAAGGCAGGGACAATAAACCGGAAGTGCGTGTTGCTTACCTGCTGTCAATCAAACTGTTTCTCAGCGATAAAGTGAACGGAGTTTGTGATGGTGACGATAAACAAGGTTTTGTCTAGTTTGTGGAAATCATTTTATCCAGTTGACCCGCTATTGTTTTTCTTGTGGAAAGTTTTGTGCAGATGTTTAGACGTGGCGTGTGCATCTCTATTTACCGTCCGCTCTTCTAAACATCTAAGGAATTCCCACAAGAACAACAAAAGCGAAATAATGAAAATAATTAACACAAAATGGACAAAACATTGTTTATTAGGGACGGAACATTTGATACCGAGGCTTTAAAGCTTGTTTCACTTTTGTAACACTGGACTCAGTGTATCGGAGCTTATATTAAAGCAGCATGTGCGGGACTGATGAAGCTTTGTGCTGTGTTTGATCTCACTCACTATATAAGAGACAATCAAACCAGGGTTACCCACCGTCCTGTAACATACACAATCCTTCTATATCTGGAGACTAAACGCCGCGTTCAGTACTGAACTGATACAGGACGCTTTGTTCTGTATTTTTATCAATGGGAGACGGTGTGGTGTATAAAACAGAAGGAAACTGCTGCTTAATTCATTATATTAAGTAGTGTTCACTTTTATTCTTAGTAACGTGACATAACCTGTTTAATAAACCACTGTATGTGTAGCACAGTGGGCGGAGTGCGTTGTTTTGCCTAAAATATGGTTCTGACTTATTATAAAGAATGAAAATAATAAATTTTAAACACCATAAATAAAACCTTTGTTCTCATGACTGTGTAAGGTCCCCCCCTGCTGCTATAACCAGCACACACACACCGTTACTAAGAATAAAAGTGAACACTACTTAATATAATTCCCTCAGTCTCCCATTGATAAAAATACAGAACAAAGCGTCCTGTATCAGTTCAGTACTGAACGCGGCGTTTAGTCTCCAGATATAGAAGGATTGTGTATGTTACAGGACGGTGGGTAACCCTGGTTTGATTGTCTCTTATATAGTGAGTGAGATAAAACTCAGCACAAAGCTTCATCAGTCCCGCACATGCTGCTTTAATATAAGCTCCGATACACTGAGTCCAGTGTTACAAAAGTGAAACAAGTTTTAAAGCCTCGGTATCAAATGTTCCGTCCCTAATAAACAATGTTTTGTCCATTTTGTGTTAATTATTTTCATTATTTCGCTTTTGTTGTTCTTGTGGGAATTCCTTAGATGTTTAGAAGAGCGGACGGTAAATAGAGATGCACACGCCACGTCTAAACATCTGCACAAAACTTTCCACAAGAAAAACAATAGCGGGTCAACTGGATAAAATGATTTCCACAAACTAGACAAAACCTTGTTTATCGTCACCATCACAAACTCCGTTCACTTTATCGCTGAGAAACAGTTTGATTGACAGCAGGTAAGCAACACGCACTTCCGGTTTATTGTCCCTGCCTTTTCCGTCAGAAATGTGCGGCCGGGAAGTGCAAAACAAATATACATTTTAGAAAACAAAATTACATATGCCGAAAATAAATTTACAAGTGCTGAAACACTTTTACATATGCCAAAACAAATTTACAAACACTGGGTACCCGAGCACTTGTAAATTTGTTTTTGCTTTTGTTGTAAATTTGTTTTTGTTTTTTTGTAATTTTGTTTTCTGAAATGTAAATTTGTTTTGCACTTCTCGGCCACCGTATGTCACAGTCTAAGTGTGTGTATGTATGTGTGTGTGTGTGTGTGTGTGTGTGTGTGTGTGTGTGTGTGTGTATGCGAGTAGTTACTTGTCACAGTCTAAGTGTGTGTATGTATGTGTGTGTGTGTATATGAGTATGCATGCGTGCGAGTGTGTGTTTATGTGTGTGGTTCTCGTGTGTGCGTGATGTTAGCGTCACATAGTGTATGTGAATGTAAGTTTGTGTATGAGTGTGTGTGCATATATAATGTGAGTAATTTGTTTCAGTGTAAGTATGTGTACAGTTAAGTGTGTGAGTGTATGTGTGTACGTTTACGTGTGTTAGTTTGTGTGTGTGAGCACCCGTATGTTGGCACTGCAGTCTCGAGGTGTTTACCTCTTCTGTCTGAAAAAGTGCAGCCCATCTCTCCAAGATGTCTTCAATTCTTGGCTCCTTGTGCACAATTTCTTGTCTCCGGTATCCAAACGTCTTTGCCATCTTTTCTTTTACTGTTTGTCGATTGTTTCTTTTCTGCAGTTCTGCCAAAAGTGAAACCCTTTCTTGTTCAAGGCTTTCTGGAGTCTCGCCACTTGGTAAGGATGGAAAATGATTGACCTCAGCTCGTCTAGGTCTCTTCAGATACTTTGCTGGGTAGGCCTCCTCTTGAGACTTGGATTTCAAAGAATTCACAGTGAGCTCAGCTGATGTGCCATGGGCCTTAAGTAGGGTCCTGTAGTTTGCCATTTTTACCTTGAGCCTTTGTTTCCATCCATAACTCACATTAAAAGACCCTGGTTCTCTCAGGCAGGGGTGCTTTCTTGTCAATGCCTCAGCAACATCGCTGAAGTCCGCATCTGTAGGGTATGCTTTGTGTGTATAAATTTTTTCAGCCAGTTTCTCCAGTATGTCTGACAGCATTTTTGAGCTAGGTGTCAGTCTATATTGGCTTTTCATGTACTCAGCATTTCCCCTCTGGAGTTGAGATTCTGTGTCATATGAGAATAATGGGATTGGGAACACTTTTGGCCACTGCTGTTTTCTTAATGTCTGAAGAAGAGCTGCTAAGAAGAACTCTGTCATCTGTGTGTGCAGAGCTTAAGGAGTCTTCTTCATTGTCCAATCCAAGTAAAGGAGAGCTACTCACTGTGGGATCAACTGGGTACAGGACAACAGTTGCATCATCGCTGTGTAATTTGACAACTTTAATAATTGAAAGATCCTTTATTACAGCTGTAGAGGTCTAGAGATCTCTTGATCTCCTCGATGAGCTCATCCACTGATTGTGGAATACCATTGTGTAGCTCCATTCTTATGCTGTTGTCTTCGTTTAAGATGACCAGCAATCTAACAGGTGCGATATTTGCCATGGTGCCCTGAGAGAAACAGTGTGTTTCAAAGACATGAAATGAGATGATAAAGGAAAGTTTTACAACACTTTTTAGAATTGTCAATTCATACTTTATACTTAGTGAACTCACTGTATGAGATCCTTTTCTCAGCAGCCCTTTTGACAGATCTCTAACCTGTAACTATATAAAGTCCTTCCACTGTCTTGTTAAAACAGACCTTAAACATGTATGTATCTTTTAAGAGTAATCAGTCTCATTTCTCCAACCCTATAGTCAGCCAGTGGGTATGGATCAGTCAGCTCGTTTGGTTCAAGAAGTACCACCTCCTCTGTAGGACATGTTTTCAGTTCATAGGCTCTGTAATGTTCCCTGTACCAGGTACTCAGCTTTCTAACAATGAAAAGAAGCATATCCTTGACAACAATCATCTGGATGATTTCAGTAAATTCAGGCAGCCCTGCCAATGAGCCATGTGAAAGGATCATTCCAGTCCGGTATGTTAGGCTGTTGTAAGTTGCACTTTTAGCCAAGCACAAACAATCCAAGTCAGGGTAGAAACATTTTCTACCTGCAGGGGGGATTTAGGCAAGCTGCACATGTAAAGGTGATGTGCCATGAGAAACTGGTGCCTTTCTGCCAGGG
>NW_026946974.1:135000-137698 GCF_030014385.1 Trichomycterus rosablanca | reverse complement strand
ACACACGCGAGACAGATGATAGATAGATAGATAGATAGATAGATAGATAGATAGATAGATAGATAGATAGATAGATAGATAGATAGATAGATAGATAGATAGATAGATAGATAGATAGATAGATAGATAGATAGATAGATAGATAGATAGATAGATAGATAGATAGATAGATAGATAGACAGACAGACAGACAGACAGACAGACAGACAGACAGACAGACAGACAGACAGACAGACGCTAAACGTTTGGGGCTGAAACCAAAAAATGAAAGTATTCCCACTCAGTATTCCCACTCAGTATTCCCACTCAGTATTCCCACTCAGTCTCCCATCTAGGTACTGACTGAGCCCAACCCTGCTTGGTTTCTGAGATCAGACGAGATCAGGCATTCCGAAGGTGGTGTGGCCATAAGCGAAAGAGGCTGGATTTAAAGGCCTGTTATAGCTAGTCAGCTAGCTCTCTGAGTGGTAGCCAGCTATCTGGACTGGAATAAAATTGGAAGGCCTTTGATAGATAGATAGATAGATAGATAGATAGATAGATAGATAGATAGATAGATAGATAGATAGATAGATAGATAGATAGATAGATAGATAGATAGATAGATAGATAGATAGATAGATAGATAGATAGATAGATAGATAGATAGATAGATAGATAGATAGATAGATAGATAGATAGATAGATAGATAGATAGATAGATAGATAGATAGATAGATAGATAGATAGATAGATAGATAGATAGATAGATAGATAGATAGATAGATAGATAGATAGATAGATAGATAGATAGATAGATAGATAGATAGATAGATAGATAGATAGATAGATAGATAGATAGATAGATAGATAGATAGATAGATAGATAGATAGATAGATAGATAGATAGATAGATAGATAGATAGATAGATAGATAGATAGATAGATAGATAGATAGATAGATAGATAGATAGATAGATAGATAGATAGATAGATAGATAGATAGATAGATAGATAGATAGATAGATAGATAGATAGATAGATAGATAGATAGATAGATAGATAGATAGATAGATAGATAGATAGATAGATAGATAGATAGATAGATAGATAGATAGATAGATAGATAGATAGATAGATAGATAGATAGATAGATAGATAGATAGATAGATAGATAGATAGATAGATAGATAGATAGATAGATAGATAGATAGATAGATAGATAGATAGACAGACAGACAGACAGACAGACAGACAGACAGACAGACAGACAGACGCTAAACGTTTGGGGCTGAAACCAAAAAATGAAAGTATTCCCACTCAGTATTCCCACTCAGTATTCCCACTCAGTATTCCCACTCAGTCTCCCATCTAGGTACTGACTGAGCCCAACCCTGCTTGGTTTCTGAGATCAGACGAGATCAGGCATTCCGAAGGTGGTGTGGCCATAAGCGAAAGAGGCTGGATTTAAAGGCCTGTTATAGCTAGTCAGCTAGCTCTCTGAGTGGTAGCCAGCTATCTGGACTGGAATAAAATTGGAAGGCCTTTGATAGATAGATAGATAGATAGATAGATAGATAGATAGATAGATAGATAGATAGATAGATAGATAGATAGATAGATAGATAGATAGATAGATAGATAGATAGATAGATAGATAGATAGATAGATAGATAGATAGATAGATAGATAGATAGATAGATAGATAGATAGATAGATAGATAGATAGATAGATAGATAGATAGATAGATAGATAGATAGATAGATAGATAGATAGATAGATAGATAGATAGATAGATAGATAGATAGATAGATAGATAGATAGATAGATAGATAGATAGATAGATAGATAGATAGATAGATAGATAGATAGATAGATAGATAGATAGATAGATAGATAGATAGATAGATAGATAGATAGATAGATAGATAGATAGATAGATAGATAGATAGATAGATAGATAGATAGATAGATAGATAGATAGATAGATAGATAGATAGATAGATAGATAGATAGATAGATAGATAGATAGATAGATAGATAGATAGATAGATAGATAGATAGATAGATAGATAGATAGATAGATAGATAGATAGATAGATAGATAGATAGATAGATAGATAGATAGATAGATAGATAGATAGATAGATAGATAGATAGATAGATAGATAGATAGATAGATAGATAGATAGATAGATAGATAGATAGATAGATAGATAGATAGATAGATAGATAGATAGATAGACAGACAGACAGACAGACAGACAGACAGACAGACAGACAGACAGACGCTAAACGTTTGGGGCTGAAACCAAAAAATGAAAGTATTCCCACTCAGTATTCCCACTCAGTATTCCCACTCAGTATTCCCACTCAGTCTCCCATCTAGGTACTGACTGAGCCCAACCCTGCTTGGTTTCTGAGATCAGACGAGATCAGGCATTCCGAAGGTGGTGTGGCCATAAGCGAAAGAGGCTGGATTTAAAGGCCTGTTATAGCTAGTCAGCTAGCTCTCTGAGTGGTAGCCAGCTATCTGGACTGGAATAAAATTGGAAGGCCTTTGATAGATAGATAGATAGATAGATAGATAGATAGATAGATAGATAGATAGATAGATAGATAGATAGATAGATAGATAGATAGATAGATAGATAGATAGATAGATAGATAGATAGATAGATAGATAGATAGATAGATAGATAGATAGATAGATAGATA
>NW_026946974.1:125000-127500 GCF_030014385.1 Trichomycterus rosablanca | reverse complement strand
CTGAGCCCAACCCTGCTTGGTTTCTGAGATCAGACGAGATCAGGCATTCCGAAGGTGGTGTGGCCATAAGCGAAAGAGGCTGGATTGAAAGGCCTGTTATAGCTAGTCAGCTAGCTCTCTGAGTGGTAGCCAGCTATCTGGACTGGAATAAAATTGGAAGGCCTTTGATAGATAGATAGATAGATAGATAGATAGATAGATAGATAGATAGATAGATAGATAGATAGATAGATAGATAGATAGATAGATAGATAGATAGATAGATAGATAGATAGATAGATAGATAGATAGATAGATAGATAGATAGATAGATAGATAGATAGATAGATAGATAGATAGATAGATAGATAGATAGATAGATAGATAGATAGATAGATAGATAGATAGATAGATAGATAGATAGATAGATAGATAGATAGATAGATAGATAGATAGATAGATAGATAGATAGATAGATAGATAGATAGATAGATAGATAGATAGATAGATAGATAGATAGATAGATAGATAGATAGATAGATAGATAGATAGATAGATAGATAGATAGATAGATAGATAGATAGATAGATAGATAGATAGATAGATAGATAGATAGATAGATAGATAGATAGATAGATAGATAGATAGATAGATAGATAGATAGATAGATAGATAGATAGATAGATAGATAGATAGATAGATAGATAGATAGATAGATAGATAGATAGATAGATAGATAGATAGATAGATAGATAGATAGATAGATAGATAGATAGATAGATAGATAGATAGATAGATAGATAGATAGATAGATAGATAGATAGATAGATAGATAGATAGATAGATAGATAGATAGATAGATAGATAGATAGATAGATAGATAGATAGATAGATAGATAGATAGATAGATAGATAGATAGTTTATTATGCTGGCTAACAGCTAAATGACACTTCATGAATGGGGCTGAAACCAAAAAATGAAAAGCTTACAGCACTCAGTATTCCCACGCAGTCTCCCATCTAGGTACTGCCTGAGCCCAACCCTGCTTGGCTTCTGAGATCAGACGAGATCAGGCATTCCGAAGGTGGTGTGGCCATAAGCGAAAGAGGCTGGATTTAAAGGCCTGTTATAGCTAGTCAGCTAGTTCTCTGAGTGGTAGCCAGCTATCTGGACTGGAATAAAATTGGAAGGCCTTTGATAGATAGATTGATAGATAGATAGATAGATAGATAGATAGATAGATAGATAGATAGATAGATAGATAGATAGATAGATAGATAGATAGATAGATAGACAGACAGACAGACAGACAGACAGACAGACAGACAGACAGACAGACGCTAAACGTTTGGGGCTGAAACCAAAAAATGAAAGTATTCCCACTCAGTATTCCCACTCAGTATTCCCACTCAGTATTCCCACTCAGTATTCCCACTCAGTATTCCCAGGCAGTCTCCCATCTAGGTACTGACTGAGCCCAACCCTGCTTGGTTTCTGAGATCAGACGAGATCAGGCATTCCGAAGGTGGTGTGGCCATAAGCGAAAGAGGCTGGATTTAAAGGCCTGTTATAGCTAGTCAGCTAGCTCTCTGAGTGGTAGCCAGCTATCTGGACTGGAATAAAATTGGAAGGCCTTTGATTGATAGATAGATAGATAGATAGATAGATAGATAGATAGATAGATAGATAGATAGATAGATAGATAGATAGATAGATAGATAGATAGATAGATAGATAGATAGATAGATAGATAGATAGATAGATAGATAGATAGATAGATAGATAGATAGATAGATAGATAGATAGATAGATAGATAGATAGATAGATAGATAGATAGATAGATAGATAGATAGATAGATAGATAGATAGATAGATAGATAGATAGATAGATAGATAGATAGATAGATAGATAGATAGATAGATAGATAGATAGATAGATAGATAGATAGATAGATAGATAGATAGATAGATAGATAGATAGATAGATAGATAGATAGATAGATAGATAGATAGATAGATAGATAGATAGATAGATAGATAGATAGATAGATAGATAGATAGATAGACAGACAGACAGACAGACAGACAGACAGACAGACAGACAGACAGACAGACAGACAGACAGACAGACAGACAGACAGACAGACAGACAGACAGACAGACGCTAAACGTTTGGGGCTGAAACCAAAAAATGAAAGTATTCCCACTCAGTATTCCCACTCAGTATTCCCACTCAGTATTCCCAGGCAGTATTCCCAGGCAGTATTCCCACTCAGTATTCCCACTCAGTATTCCCAGGCAGTCTCCCATCTAGGTACTGACTGAGCCCAACCCTGCTTGGTTTCTGAGATCAGACGAGATCAGGCATTCCGAAGGTGGTGTGGCCATAAGCGAAAGAGGCTGGATTTAAAGGCCTGTTATAGCTAGTCAGCTAGCTCTCTGAGTGGTAGCCAGCTATCTGGACTGGAATAAAATTGGAAGGCCTTTGATAGATAGATAGATAGATAGATAGATAGATA
>NW_026946974.1:102500-105000 GCF_030014385.1 Trichomycterus rosablanca | reverse complement strand
CTGACTGAGCCCAACCCTGCTTGGTTTCTGAGATCAGACGAGATCAGGCATTCCGAAGGTGGTGTGGCCATAAGCGAAAGAGGCTGGATTTAAAGGCCTGTTATAGCTAGTCAGCTAGCTCTCTGAGTGGTAGCCAGCTATCTGGACTGGAATAAAATTGGAAGGCCTTTGATAGATAGATAGATAGATAGATAGATAGATAGATAGATAGATAGATAGATAGATAGATAGATAGACAGACAGACAGACAGAAGCTAAACGACACTGAATGAATGGGGCTTAAGAAAAAATGAAAAGCTTACAGCACTCAGTATTCCCAGGCGGTCTCCTATCTAGGTACTGACTGAGCCCAACCTTGCTTAGCTTCTGAGATCGGACGAGATCAGGCGTTCTCAAGGTGGTTTGGCCGTAAGCTAAAGAGGCTGGATTTCAAGGCCTGTTCTAGCTTGCCAGCCAGCTAACTGAGTGGTAGCTAGCTGTCTGTGCTGGAACTAAAGGCAAGGCCTTTCATAGATAGATAGATAGCTAGATAGCTAGATAGATTAGATAGATAGATAGATAGATAGATAGATAGATAGATAGATAGATAGATAGATAGATAGATAGATAGATAGATAGATAGATAGATAGATAGATAGATAGATAGATAGATAGATAGATAGATAGATAGATAGATAGATAGATAGTTTATTATGCTGGCTAACAGCTAAATGACACTTCATGAATGGGGCTGAAACCAAAAAATGAAAAGCTTACAGCACTCAGTATTCCCACGCAGTCTCCCATCTAGGTACTGCCTGAGCCCAACCCTGCTTGGCTTCTGAGATCAGACGAGATCAGGCATTCCGAAGGTGGTGTGGCCATAAGCGAAAGAGGCTGGATTTAAAGGCCTGTTATAGCTAGTCAGCTAGTTCTCTGAGTGGTAGCCAGCTATCTGGACTGGAATAAAATTGGAAGGCCTTTGATAGATAGATTGATAGATAGATAGATAGATAGATAGATAGATAGATAGATAGATAGATAGATAGATAGATAGATAGATAGATAGATAGATAGATAGATAGATAGATAGATAGATAGATAGATAGATAGACAGACAGACAGACAGACAGACAGACAGACAGACAGACAGACAGACAGACGCTAAACGTTTGGGGCTGAAACCAAAAAATGAAAGTATTCCCACTCAGTATTCCCACTCAGTATTCCCACTCAGTATTCCCACTCAGTATTCCCACTCAGTATTCCCACTCAGTATTCCCACTCAGTATTCCCAGGCAGTCTCCCATCTAGGTACTGACTGAGCCCAACCCTGCTTGGTTTCTGAGATCAGACGAGATCAGGCATTCCGAAGGTGGTGTGGCCATAAGCGAAAGAGGCTGGATTTAAAGGCCTGTTATAGCTAGTCAGCTAGCTCTCTGAGTGGTAGCCAGCTATCTGGACTGGAATAAAATTGGAAGGCCTTTGATAGATAGATAGATAGATAGATAGATAGATAGATAGATAGATAGATAGATAGATAGATAGATAGATAGATAGATAGATAGATAGATAGATAGATAGATAGACAGACAGACAGACAGACAGACAGACAGACAGACAGACAGACAGACAGACAGACAGACGCTAAACGTTTGGGGCTGAAACCAAAAAATGAAAGTATTCCCACTCAGTATTCCCACTCAGTATTCCCACTCAGTATTCCCAGGCAGTATTCCCACTCAGTATTCCCACTCAGTATTCCCAGGCAGTCTCCCATCTAGGTACTGACTGAGCCCAACCCTGCTTGGTTTCTGAGATCAGACGAGATCAGGCATTCCGAAGGTGGTGTGGCCATAAGCGAAAGAGGCTGGATTTAAAGGCCTGTTATAGCTAGTCAGCTAGCTCTCTGAGTGGTAGCCAGCTATCTGGACTGGAATAAAATTGGAAGGCCTTTGATAGATAGATAGATAGATAGATAGATAGATAGATAGATAGATAGATAGATAGATAGATAGATAGATAGATAGATAGATAGATAGATAGATAGATAGATAGATAGATAGATAGATAGATAGATAGATAGATAGATAGATAGATAGATAGATAGATAGATAGATAGATAGATAGATAGATAGATAGATAGATAGATAGATAGATAGATAGATAGATAGATAGATAGATAGATAGATAGATAGATAGATAGATAGATAGATAGATAGATAGATAGATAGATAGATAGATAGATAGATAGATAGATAGATAGATAGATAGATAGATAGATAGATAGATAGATAGATAGATAGATAGATAGATAGATAGATAGATAGATAGATAGATAGATAGATAGATAGATAGATAGATAGATAGATAGATAGATAGATAGATAGATAGATAGATAGATAGATAGATAGATAGATAGATAGATAGATAGATAGATAGATAGATAGATAGATAGATAGATAGATAGATAGATAGATAGATAGATAGATAGATAGATAGATAGATAGATAGATAGATA